>NC_091471.1:23008124-23308124 GCF_036971445.1 Narcine bancroftii
AATTCAGATCACAAGCAAACATTGCTAAAATGAATAAAAATGATCACTTTTAGAATGTTTCAACTTCGAGAAACAAAGAAAAAAAATCATTTACTCAACAGCCATACTGAGATAATTCAGCATACATTGATTGTCAGTGGGGTTTTCCCATTTACTCTTTGGCAGCAGTTTTTAACATTGTGACAAGAGTAAGAATTTGGAATAACTCCTCAACAATTAAGCATCTTGGAAAGCCTTGAGTTTTAAAAGTGAGGTATAAAAGTCATTTCTGGCTCTCAATGACACCATAGTAGAGAAAAATATAACAAAAATGGTCCCTTCTATTAGCAGATCCCCAATAATTAACTGAAATTAAATGTTTCAGTTGCTGTTGTTGTATTTTAACTTCCTGGCTCTCGATCATCACCCCGAGACACTCATCTATCAGTCCACCAACATAACCGCTATGCTACTGAACACCCACATGGCATCTAGTCTGTTTATTGTGTCTGTGACATCACTAAACAAATTGCGATTTTTCTGTACCCTTCAAACTAAACCTAAGTACATAAACTCATCTTGTTATTTAAACTGACGTGAGCTATTAATGGAAAATAGATCGGCCTTAAAAATATGCATACATATTATCTCTAAGAATTATTTCCATTGGTTTACTGACCACCAACGTCAAACGTACTGTCCTATAATTGCCAGGCCTACACCGGGAGCCTTTTTAAATAGAGGAATAACATTTGCGACATGCCAATCCTGCGACACCATGCCCCCCTCTAGTGACTGTTGAAAAATCACTGTCAGAGCCTTCCTGACTTCCCTTAAGGTCCTGGGGAAAATCCCGTCGGGACTTAGAAACTTATCCACCTTTATGTGCCTCAAAAGTTCCAAAACACCCTCTTTTCTAATCCCTACATTTTCCATAATCACCCCTTTTGTTTCTCTTGTCCTACACGATTCCATATCCTTTTCCCTAGTGAATACCAATGAGAAGAACTCATTCAATATCTCCCCCATCTCATTCAGCTCCACACACATTTGTCTGCTCTGATTCTCTAATGGACCAATTTTACCCTTCACTCTTCTTTTGCTATTTACATATTTGTAAACACCCTTCAGATTTGCCTTCACCCTGTTCGCTATAGCCACCTCAACCTTCTTTTCACTTTCCTAATTTATTTCTTACGCTTCTTTTTACAATCCATGTATTCTCCCAGCATCTTGCTTATATCCTGTTTCTTATATTTAATGTAGGCCTCCCTTTTAATTCAAACCAACTTTCTAATCTCCCTTGAAAACCATGGCTCTCTCAAACCTTTGGCTCTGCCCTTTATCCTAACAGGAACATAAAGATTTTGCACCCTCAAAATCTCACCTTTAAATGACCTCCAATTCTCCTCTATCCCCTTCCTATAAAACAAATCAGCCCAAACCACTCCTTGAAAATCCCTTCTCATTTCTTCAAATCTGGCTTTCCCCCACTCAAAAACCTTAATCTTTGGACCAGACCTGTCCCTTTCCATAACTATATTGAAACTCATGGTACCATGACCACTGGATTCAAAGTGCTCCCCAACACACACCTCAGTCACCTGCCCTATCTCACTTCCATACAGTAGATACAACACTGCCCCTTCTCTATTGGGTACCTCTACATATTGCTGCAAAAAACTATCCTGCACAGATTTTACAAATTCTAATCCATCTCACCCCTTCACAGAATGTGTTTCCCAATCTATATTAGGAAAATTAAAGTCCCCTACTAACACAACCCTCTGCTTATTACAAATCTCTGCTATTTCCTTACACATTCGTTCCTCTATTTCAGGTATGCTATTAGATTGGATAGAAAATTGGCTGATAGGCAGAAAGCAAAATGTTGAAATTAAGGGATCCCGTTTAGGATGGCTGCCTGTAACAAGTGGTGTTCCGCAGGGGTCAGTCTTGGGGTCGTTGCTGTTTACAATTTACTTTAATGATTTGGATTGTGAACTAAATAGTTTTGTGGCCAAATTTGTAGATGACCCTAAGATAGGTGGTGGAGCAGGAACTGTTGAAGAAACTGTAATATTGCAGATGGATATAGACAGATTGGGAGACTGGGCAGAGAAGTAGAATGTTGAGAAGTGTTTGGTTCTACATTTTGGCAGTGGAAATAAACAGGCAGAGAACTATCTGGATGGGGAAAAAAATTCAATCCTTGGAGGTGCAAAGAGGCCTGGGTGTCCTTGTGCAGAGTAATCTAAAGGTTAATGCCCAGGTAGGATTGGTAGTGAAGAAGGTGAATGCTATGCTAGCGTTCACTTCGAGAGGCATAGTATTTAAGAGAAGAGGTGTTAATGAGGCTCTATCGGGCACTGGTGAGACCCCATTTGGAGTTCTGTGTACAGTTTTGGGCCCCCTATCTTAGAAAAGATGTGATGTTGTTGGAAAGGGTACAGAGGAGATTTACTAGGGTGATTCCTGGAATGCAAGGACTAGAGCATGGGGAAAATTGGCAGCTCTTGGGTTTTCATCGTTGGAGTATAGGAAAGTGAGGGGGGATCTCATCGAGACATTTTGAATATTGAAAGGTTTTGACAGAGTGAATGTGGATAAGATGTTTCCCTTGATGGGCGAGTCTTAAAATTAGAAGCTATCCAATCAAAACAGAGAGGAGAAAGAACTTCTATAGTCAGAGGCTCATGGATCTGTGGAACCCACTGCCACACAAGGCCATGGAGGCCAGATCACTGGGAGTAATTAAACAGGAAATGGATAGGTATCTCATTAGTAAGGGTATCAAATGATATGGGGAAAAGGCTGGCAATTGAAACTAGCGGAGTTTAGTTTAGCAGACCGGTTGGGCCTCGTGCCCTGCTTCTGTTCCTTTATCTTGTGATCTTGGCTTCCCAGCAAAACAACAAAGTGAGTGAGAAAGTCTGCATCTGCAGGCTTGGCCCAGGCAGAGAGAAGGATCATGGATTGAGAAGGCATCAGGATTGGAGGTGGAAGAGGAGGTGGCACATAGATGTGGTTATAAGGCCCAAGCAAGAGATCCGAAGGGGTTGAAGAGGATATCAGAGGTTTGGGAGAAAAGAGTGTAGGACCATTAAAGAACGAAACAGAGAAACTTGGAACAGGATCTTGCCATTCAGTGTCCTGTTCCCCCTTTCTCACTCTATCTCTTAATTCATTTAACATTTTAAAATATATTTGATTTATTATTTTAAATCATATAACATTAATTATAACATATTGATGCAAACATTATATATTTGAATAAACCCTCCCCCAACCTCCCTCATCCGCCCAACTAACACCCTCCCTTTTCCCCGACCCATCTACAAAGAAGGAAGAAAGGAGATCATTACTAAAGACAACAAATTATCAACTTTTTAGCTGCGGAGACGGATACATTCACCGGAGTGGAGCAGTAGATTAAATTTTAATACCAAGAGTTTTTAAATATGGGCTCCATACTTTGACAAAAAAATGATATTTACCCCTCAAATTATACATTATCTTTTCTAGAGGAATACAGGATTCATCTCAGTACTCCATATTTGCATTCCTAAAAATAAATCAGATTTCCAAGTTTTTTTAGAAACAGCAAAGTCAAATGTAAAAATTCAATTTGGTACATAGTCAATCTCAATACTAAAGCAATCGACTTAATGTCCCCAAATAAAAACAACATTGAATCAAATGGTAAACTCACTTTTAATACTCACTCCAAAAACAATTTAACTCGTCTCCAAAAATTCTTAACCTTAGAACAAGTCCAAGTCAAATATAGTTACCTCCTTCTTGAATATATTTAATCATGACCTCCACTAATTTCTGTGCAGAGAATTCCACAGATTCACCACTCTCAGGGTGAAGAAGCTTCTCCTGCTCACATTCCTACATTCCATATTTCATTTCCGGAGACCGTGACCCTGTGGTTCTGGACTTAACATTGGGAACATCCTCCCTGCATCTGTGTAATGTGGAGGTGAGGGCAATGGCTCACAGGTTCTAATCACAAGGAAAAGACTGCTTGAATAACTTGCGGAGTTGGATTGTCATATTGTTAGAATGAAGGAGAGATGGGAGACATCAGACTGGAGAAAACAGTTCCTGTCATGGACATGGCTCATTGAGGAGTGGGGTTATGAGGAAAGAAACAGGTTTGCTTTGGGCAGGAAGTCTTGTACTCCTTCTGCAGAAGTTATTCCTTCAGCCAGTCACACTTCCCTTCAACCACTGTTTTTGCTGAAAACTTTGGCAGAACACTTTGAAAATAATATTTGGAAGAACCAAGCATGAGTTAAGTATTTCATGTTTTTAAATTCCGATTTTTCTTTTGTGTGTGTGTGTGTGTGTGTGTGTGTGTGTGTGTGTGTGTGTGTGTGTGTGTGTGTGTCTGTGTGTGTGTGTGTGTGTGTGTGTGTGTGTGTGTTAAGAGGAGTCAAGAAATGTTAATTGCTGCTCTAATTTAAAATATAAATATTATATTTTGCTCTATCTCAGAATATATTCATCAAAAGTCACATACCTGAACCTCCAAAGATAATCCAGCAAAGCTTTTGTTAGATGAAACGTAAAACATTCATCAATCCCACATGTAACTTGCAGATTAACCCAGGCTAATAGAAAAAAAGGCAAATTTTCAGGTCAGTATCGGAGCTGAGATAATGAGCATAATGATCTGACAATCTCTCTGTCTGTTTTATTTCTCTCTCTCTCTCTCTCTCTCTCTCTCTCTCTCTCTATCTCCAGTTTAACAGAACAATTCTGTAACACAGTCCTTCCTGCTGTGTATGCAAAACTGATTGGATTAAGTAATCAAAGGAGACATTTTCCAATCTGAGGCCACCTGCAAATGAAAAGAGCAACACCTAATATTTTGTCCAGGCACTCTCCAACCAGACAGCATCAACATTGATTTCAGCTTCCATTTGGATTCTCTCTGTTATGCCTCTGTTGTAACTTCTTAAATAACTTAGAGATGCAAGATTCAAACAACAGAAAATATTTTACTTACTGATGCCTTCCACCATCTCAGGAAAACTGTTCACACACACACACACACACACACACAAACACACACACACACATATACGTATGCCTCCACTGTGGTCCACTACAGTTACTACATGAAAAGGGTGTATTCTTACATGGTAACAGAATAGTTCACATTTTCCTGACTATATAACATCCCTCCTTCTCAAGATAAAGAAAAAAATAGTGTTCTTTTTCACTTTTATTCAGTGCAACTTAAGTAACTGAACTCTTACACTGGTTTATGTACACAACTATTTTTAAATACTTCTTACTGATATCGCACTGGGGGCAGTATGGTGCTTCACCATCTTGTGAATTTGGCTGCAACCGTTGGGTTCTGTGTTGCTGGTCCACGTGTACGTGATGTAGCTTGTGGAGCTTCGCCTGACAACTGCTGTGTTGATGTTTCTGTATTAGTGGTTGTGGACTCTACACTTGATACCTCACTTGATATTGGTGTTTCAGGCTTTGCTGGTATTAAAGCTTTCTGCTTCATCAGATCTGGTGTAGACCAGATGTGAATTCTGTTCCTCCTCAACTCATTGCCAGAGTCTGTCTTGATAATGAATGATCTTGGTGTCTCAGCTTCTCTGATGACCTTTGCTGGAGTCCATGTTTTCAACATCAGCTCTTGAATATGCACATACTGCCCTCTGAAGAGTTCTGGCAATGTTTGTTATAATGCTGGCATCCTTCTTCTTGTGTGACAGCCTGTATTCTTCAGTCCTCCTGGTCTTCTAGAGGGTGTATTTTGCTTGGCAGAGTTGTTTTATATCTCCTTCCATTTAGAGGTTCTGCTGGGGACTTCATGTCAGATCTTAGAGGTGTTGCTTGTATTGATAGAAGAGCTAGGTATGGGTCTTTGTTTGTTTTGCAACACTTAACTAGAGGGCATTTCACAGCTTGTACTTGTCTTTCAATGAACCTATGACCTTTGGGGTAGTATGGGAATTATGTAGTGATAACAAACCCATACTCTCCAGCCAGCTTTCTGAATTCTTGTGATGTGAACTGTGTTCCATTGTCACATATTACTTGCTCGGGTATTCCTTGTTCAGCAAGGAGCACTCTCATTTCTGATGTGATAGTTGTCGCTTTCAGGTCTTTCACCCTTTTGACAAATGGAAATTTAGAGTAATAACAGGCTACTATTAAATAGCATTCATGATTCTCAGTGAACAAGTCTATCCCACTGTGTGCCATGGCCTGGCAGGAACTTCAGTGAAAATCATTTCCTCTTTTTTGTTGTGTGGTTCTGTTTATGCTTTTGGATATCTTCTTTGTCTGGATCTCATAGTTGACAGAGATCAACTGCAACTTCTGGTAGCTATCCAGACCTAGAATTGCTGGTCCATCTGCATCTACCATGTAGAGCGAACAGAGGATGTTCTTTCCCTTATGGTAGCCATTGATCTTTGCTCTCACCATAGGACGTTAATGTGAATTTGCTGTTTCTAATGCACCATCTTTTGGACCCCCTTTTATTATGTTGTCTGGGAATATCTGGTGGTAGAGTCTGAGTGGAAGGACATTGCTTTTTGATCCAATATCCAGCTTCACCTTTAGCTTCAATATTGTAGGCTTGTTCTGGATTGTCCTCTGTATTTAGATCCTTGTGTGCAACTCGCTTCCTTCTTTCATCTCACCTGACATCTCATGAAGGTGTATGGATTCCATGTCCAGTATTTGGGTGTTGGAGTCCTCGTTGTTGTTTCCTTTTATGTGGTGGACCTCTTCTTTTCTTCCTTCTTCACTAGTATTAGTTTTCTTCATACTAGACTTGCACACCTTCACCCAGTGGTTTGCTTTACCGCAGGCTCTACATTCAGAACCTCATGCAGGCATTTGTTTTGAACATCAAAAGGGTGTTGTCTGCCGCACTTCCTGCAGGTCTTAGAGGTTTCTACTTTTCTGATATTTTAATAGCATCAACCCTTCCTTCTCTTTCCTGTGGGTGGGTTTGCATAGATAGGGGTTTCATTTGCATCCTCATGGGTTCGAAGGCTCTGGCTGTGTCAGCTTCAAGCTAACTTTCCCTATAAGATGCTTTTGCTCTTTGGGATGGGCACTCCCCCATATTAGTTGATCAATTAATCTTTCCTCTATATCCTTAAATCTGTATTTTAAAGCAACAATTTTTAGTCTAGTGAGAAAGTTATCAACAGTTTCATCAATGTCTTGTGTTAACCCTTGAAATTCATAGCGTTTAATTCTATGATTAGACCTGGGTTCAAGGTGTGAACCATCCCCGCACCTTCACCCTGGCAGTTACCAGAGCAGTTTTCCCATTCATATTGGGGTCAAAAATGAATAGGGTCCAAAGGAGAACCATGTTCAAATCATCATAAAATGGGAGCAAGGACCCTCATCCTTGATGATCATCTTCGTATGTGGCTGCATTCGGCTGTGCGTGGAACCAAAATACGAGGGCAGCAAGTGCTGCTATGTGCTGAGATTCTACCGGTCCTAGGTGTTGTGAAGGATAGGCCTGGCCCCAGTGCTGCGCAATGTCCCAGTTATCTGGACTTTTCCACTCCATCTATCCTTCATGGAAAAGTTTTTTCAGAATGGCACATTTGACCACAAGTCTTTTGGGCAGTGGGCAGCACAGAACATTCTGCAGAAATTGAGAGATGAGGACTCGATGGTTCAGTGGGATGGGCCCCTGAGCAGACTATTCAGATCATCTGGCAGAATGCCTCATCACCGGTGCTCACAAACAAGCAGCAGGATTTGGCCTGGTTGGTGGTGAGAGGAGCCCTCCCAGTCAGATCCTTCTTGTACAACTGGAATATCACCCTCCATATACATTGTCTTTGGGATGGCTGCATTGGAGTGGAAACTGTTGTTCACTTCTTTGCCGAATGCAGATTCACAAGGAGTGTGTGGAGAAAGATGCAGGAGTCATTGTTATGGTTCATCCCCAGTGTGATGAATGTGCGATTATTAATTTTTAGTTTAATGTTGAATTGTATTTCACATTTATATGAGTTAATAAAGTTATTTTGTAGAATTAGTTTCAGGGGCGCAAATGCAACACATTTCCATTTTAAAAACATAGAGAGATATATTCTTTCAAGATGGCAGCTGACATCATCTCAGAGACAGAAGTCTGCTGTGAATACAGTTGAAGCAGAGTGATGAATGATTTGATAATGGTTCTTGAGATACTGAGACCAATGGATTGTTTACATAAGAAGCATTTGCCTGGTCAATCCTATTCAACTCAGGAGTAGAAGAGAAACATTAAACAAAGATAATTGCTTTGATTTTAAGTTTGGGAAGACAAATATTAAATAATGCTTTTTAGCATGAAGATTTTAAAAGGTTTCAAAAGACTTCAAAGGCTGTTATGATATGTGACATGAGAGATTTGCAAGAAATATATTATTGAAATCAGAGAAAAATGGGGTCAGTTGAAGAGAAGGCCATCCTGTATCGACAGGATTGAAAAAGCAGCCACCAATTCCTTTAAATGAAGGAGTTGCCTGTGTTCTCCTTAATATTTAGATGGCGGAGCTGTCGGAACTGCTGTAATGGCAATGCCGTCGCTACGGCAGACCAGCAGGGAGCAAAAGAGTGGAGATGCAGAGCTCCCACAGGGTCCAGCCACCAAGTCAACTGCCATTGGCTCTGAAAGGGCATTGAATGACCCTTTGATGGAGTCGACGTGGGATGGTGGCACCAATTAACTGACAGCAGCCATGAGGGGCTGCAGATTCTGGCAAAGTGGAGGACTGAAGCAGGGCACCATAAGAAGGGAAAACCACCTCCCATCTGAGAGGTAGAAGTGGACCTGCGGGGACGGTGACCACAGTGACAGACCAGTGAGGGGGCTCCACAGCTGATGGACTAGAGTATACAGTGGCCTGCAAGAGACTCAAGGCAAGGAATCCATGGAAGCTGTGGACTGCTGGAGAATGCTGTTGGAAGACTCGTGGCTGTGGACAGCTGGAGACCGGTTCGAACTGGCTGTAGGAGTACCAAGTATCAGAACCGGAATACGAGGAGGTGCCAAGGGTGCTGAAGGGTTCCTAAACATGTCAGAGCTCGGGTTGGCAATAGTTTGGACTGATCTCTGTGTGGCTGCAGGGGCTGTGGAAGTGCTGGAGGTGAAAGTACAGGCACTCGGTTACTCTGGGGGGGGGGGTCTCTCTTTTGCTCCTCTCTCTCTGACTGTAAGTCTGACTCTAAGACTGTAAGAGGTACTTGGGCAATTACTGCCAGTGGTGAATCTGTCTGCCTTGCAGCAGGAAAAAGAAATTTCATGTAATATCACACTGTTCTATTCTATGATAAATTGAATCTTGAATCAAACACCAAAAGAAGGATTTTTAAAGAAATAGCCACTTCGTCTGCCTTTAAGAAAAGAGAGCAGCCTTATGTCCATGATAAAAGGTCACTCTTTATAAATAAAAAATCATCAGACCCCATAACTCTAAGGCAAGATAAAAAGGAATTTATGAAATCACTCGTATGAAGGAACATTTCTTTGAAAACAGCTCTACAAAAGAAAACTGTGAGTTTTAAAGAGATCTGAAGACATGATGTTTCAAAACATCTGAACTGCAATTTAAAAATATTAAAGTTCAACATAAGATGTTTGATGCTGAAATTTAAAATAGATTTTTCAGAATTATGCCGAAACTCTAATAGTTTGGGATTTTAAAGTCTCACACACACACACACACACACACACACACACACACACACACACACACACACACACACACACACACACACACACACACACACACACACACACACACACACACACACACACACATTTGTGTATAGTGGGATTTAAGATAGAGTTAAGTAAGAAATGTTAATTAAAAACAATTTTTTGAATTTACAATTGTCTGGTGAATTTTCCATTGGTTTTCCTTTATTAGTACTAATAAGATTTAATTAGTTTGTAACAAAATTGGGGACTTGTGTCCAGAATTTAACTAAAAATTGGAGCTTAATGATAGCTTATTTGATTGATTAATACTTGATTTGTTTGGTTAAATTTCTTTTTGAAAGGCTTATTTTGTGTGTGGATAAACAACAGCAATGGGTTTTGATAAATGTTTGGCAATGCTAATCAGTGTAGGTTTGAAAGTGGAGACTTGGTCTGAGTCTGCAAAAATTACAGATGATTATGTTTCAAACCCTGAAACTAAGTATGGGCTGTGAAACTTTCCAAATAGGATTTGATAAATTTTTGGCATCGTCAAACTTAGCAGGTTTGAAAAGAGAAAAAAAGGTTGAGTTGTTGCTTATCTCTAAAGAGTTGGAACATAAAACGGTCGATGAATAAAATAGTGATTCCGAAAATTATAGCTGAACACTATGTAAAAGAAAAGATATTTGGGAGGAGGTATTAAAACAATTTCTTGAGAGTAGATGTCTTGAGCAGCAGTTACAGCTGACACAGATGGAAATAGAAAAAAATTAAAGTTGAGGAGGCAGAAGAGAAAGAGAATGAAAAAGCAGATTAAGCTAAAGATAGAAAAACTTTGATTATAATGAGAGAAAGCCGATAAAGAAAGAGAGGAAGCTGAAAGGTAGAGGCAGTGATTTCCACTGAAGTTCCTGCCAGGCCATGGCACATAGCCCAGAACATCACAGGCAAAACCCTCCTCTCTACTGAGCGCATCTACAGAGAGTGCTGCAATCAGAGAGCAGCAGCCAACATCAAAGACCGTCACCACCCAGCACACGTTCTGTTCGCGCTGCTGCCATGAGGAAAGAGGTAGAGGTACCACAAGACTTGCGCCACCAGGTTCAGGAACAGCTGCTACCCCTCTGCCATCAGACTCCACAGCGACAAACTCAATCAGAGACTCATTTAAGGACTCTTTTGCACTTTATTGATTTTCTTTTTGTTCCCTCTGTATTGAACAGTCACTTTCTTTACATTTTTTTTGTTTGCTCACATGTTTTACGCTGTGTACAGTTTATTTTTTTTGCATGACCAATTAGTGGTAATTCTTCCGCGTACCACAGGAAAAAAATGAATCTCAGGGTTGTATGTGATATCATGCATGTACTCTGACAATAAATCTGAAGTCTGCTAAGAATGTATAGATATGACTGATGTTATGAGTGAAAAAAGAATAATTTTTTTTGTTTGTAAACATTTTTTTCTAAAAAAGGTATGTCTAATGACAATGTGTAGAAACTACAAGGTGCCACAATAATGGTAACAATGTAAAAAGTATATTGATACAAATATACTGTATAGATATGACTGACATTATGAATGTAAAAAAAACTTAAATGGTTTTCTTGTTTTGTATGATTAAAGTATATTTTTTAGAAACAAATGTATCGTTTCTTCCTATGGACGCTGTGAGCTCCTCCTGCACTTTTGTGTGTAGAACTACTGTCACAGAATAGGCAGACTTTCTGTTTAACTCCTTTATTCCTTAAGGTTAATGTATAAGCATGCAAAAGGAAACCTTACATTCAAAGTGTGCATTTAGAATACAGGAGCCATGTGGCCTCTTCTGCCTGCTCCACCATTCAGTAAGATCATGATCACCTAAATTCAGTCCTCTGTACCAGCTTTTTTTTCCCAAATCCCTAGATCCCACTACTCTGAAGAGAAATATCTTGTTGAACTTAATTATTCAGTTTCCACTGTTCTAGCGAATTTCACATAATCACCACTCTCTGCGAGCTGGCATTTTTATCATCTCCATCCTAATTGGCTTATCCTTAATTGGCAGCGCGACACCTTGACAGCGCGAGTGGTCGGGATCGGGATTTGAATCCCTCGCTGTCTGTAAGGAGTATGTGTATTCTCCCTGTGTCTGCGTGAGTTTTCCCCGGGGGCTCCGGTTTCCTCCCACTGTTTGAAGTATACCGGGGGCTCCGGTTTCCTCCCACTGTTTGAAGTATACCGGGGGCTCCGGTTTCCTCCCACTGTTTGAAGTATACCGGGGGTGGAGGTTTCCTCCCACTGTTTGAAGTATACCGGGGGTGGAGGTTTCCTCCCACTGTTTGAAGTATACCGGGGGTGGAGGTTTCCTCCCACTGTTTGAAGTATACCGGGGGTGGAGGTTTCCTCCCACTGTTTGAAGTATACCGGGGGTGGAGGTTTCCTCCCACTGTTTGAAGTATACCGGGGATGGAGGTTAATTGGGTATATATTAGGCAGGCATAGACTTGTAGGCCGAAATGGCCTGTTATCACACTGTATGTCTAAATTAAAAGTAAGATCTGACTCTCTGATCCCTGATCCTTAACTTCATGGCCATTGGGAACATCCTTCAAGCATCTAATCAGACCATGTCCTGATGGAATTTATAGCTTTCCATGAGATTCTCTCACATTTTTCTGAACTCTAGAAAAGGTTATTCCAATACCGTATTCTCTCTTTCCACATCAATCCTTTGACTCCATAACCTTTTGGTGAATATTGTTAAAATCCCTCCATGCTTAGAATATCCTTCCTAGGACAAGGACATCATACAAAGTATGCCCAAAGATACTTTAATTCACAAGGTACAGTTATGAGTATTGTTGCTTTATTGATAAATAATATTGAGGCAGTATCAGGTTTTGTGGAAACCTATAGGGGATTGTCCCTGGATCCTTCTAGCCACAATATACAGCAATTAAGGAATATTTTGAAATGGAACCACCGGAGATACATAAAAATAGCAATTCCATCTGAAATAACCACACTTGACAGAGAGGTCAGATGCAAAAGGTCAATAGTCTCGTGATTTTCATGGATGCTGCGTGACCTGTTGAGTTTCTCCAGTAAATGTCCTGGACCTCAGCTTCTGCTGAATCTCTTGTTTACCTCGAACCTCTGACCTTTTGGTATCTTTGTTACTTTTCCCCCCCCCCAAAATAAATTAGTTACACACAAGAAAACCATTCAAGACTTTTTAAGTTCATAATATCAGTCACATCTGTACATTCTAATTAATGTACATTGTTCTCTCAATGTACGATTACCACCACTGTGGCACCTTGTTGTTTCTCCCCCTCTATTGATTGAGGGGCTTCCCCTCGGTCTCAGCCTCTCAGTGCCAGGTAATGGGAGGACTCAAGACAGACTGTGGTCCTTCCCCACAGTGCCCTCATGTTGGCTACACCAAATCTCAGTGTATCTCTCAGCATGTACTCCTGCTCCCTGGAGTTCACCAGTCAGTAGCATTCCCACGCAAATATCTCAGTATGCTGAAAGATCAACAGATTTCGGGCAGACCAAATTATATCTTTCATTGAGTTGATGGTCTTCCAGCAGTTTTGGACTCTGAGTGTGTTCCCAACAGCCCTTAGGTTGGAGATTCCTCTGTCACGTGGCCATTGGGATGAACCGTGACCAGGACCCCTGCAAACGTCTCCACGCACTCTTTGTGAATCTGCATTCGTCAAAGAGTTGGGCAACAGCCTCCATTCCACTGCAGCCGTCCCGAGGACAACATGCATGAAGGGTGGTGTTCTGGTTGTACAAGAAGGATCTCGCTGGGTGGGCTCCTCTCACCGCCAGCCAGGCCATGTCCTGGTGCTTGTTTTGTGAGTCCTAGCAAATGAGGCATTCTACCAGATGACCCAGACAATCTGCTCAGGGAACCATCCCACTGGATCCATTGAGTCCTCATCTCTCAGTTTCTGCAGGAATTTCTGTGCTGACCACTGCCCGACGGCCTTGTGGTCAAAGGTGCTGTTCTGGAAAAACTTTTCCATGAAGGATAGATGGTGTGGCAAGGTCCAGCTAACTGGGACATTGCATGGCAACAGGGCCAGACCTATCCTTCGCAACACCCTGTAATGTAACCTATACTGTAACTCCACATTGAATTTGCTCAGGGCTATTTGATGCACCTATCAGGAGCTCTGGGGAATAGGACCTTGTCAAATCCTATTTAAAATCTAGACCACAGAACACTGAGACAAATTTTATAGTGGCATTAATGACATCACCCTGAAAGAGATTATGGGCCTTTGCCAGACACATCAAAGAAAGGATGCTGAAGCAATTCACTTGCTCCTCTGGCTTTGATGTTATGCAATTGCTTAATCCCTCCAATGAAGACAGAGAGAAATTCATAATATCTTCTTCCAGTCCTTCCAGCCATGAATCATCCTACTCAGGACAGCACTGAAACAGTAGTGTGGTGATAGCTCACAACTTACCAACTCAACACACCATATACCTTCGGGAAGAAATTCCAAGGGTTTGCAGGAAGGCCTCATGTTTAGTCAGCTGAAGGGCATGTTTCCATGCTGTGTGACTCTGCCGATAGGGGGCTGTGTATCTGCAGAGATCTCTAAACTGTGAGAACATCTGAGTGTGAGAAGAGGAGGTCCATTAAAGGATCCCAGGAAGGTCCAAGAAGAGATACCTGGAGGTATAATGTTTGCACATTTCTTCTATTTGTACATTTTTTTACCTTCAAGAGTGCTAATTCAAGGGAATTTTTTCATGACTATAAACAATTATTGGTGCATGTAAGTCAATTTTTGATGGAGCAGATATATTAAATAATTCACTTCCAGTCAAAGAACATTTAAAAAATATTTCACCATTTGTTTAATCATCCTTCAGCTTTGGCCCAGAGATTGTTGGTTTCAGAATTGTTAGAGCAACTGGAATATTAGTTCTTACTGGTGCCAGATTCCAGGGGTTTAACTGTATGAGGATATCAATTTCTTCTTGTGCATCAGTACTGGGCTTTCAGTAAATCATTCCCTTTGGAGATGTGCATTTTAATATTTTCAGGGGCTTGCCCCACCAAGAAAAATAAGTAGCTTTTGAAATCAATAAATGTTAACTTGTGCAAAACACAATCTTCAGGAGGAACTCAGAAGGCCGAGCAACATTAGTGGTCGATGTTTTGAGCTGAAACAATTTATCAAGATTGAGTAATTTTTTGAAATTTAACTTTAATCATATCGCACGATAATAGGCCCTTTTGGCCCATGAATCCATGCAGTCCAATTACACTGGATTGACCTATATCCCCGGTACGTTTCAAATGGTGGGAGGAACCCGGAGCCCCCGGGGAAAACCCAAGCAGACACGGGGAGAACATACAAATTCCTTACAGACAGCGTGGGATTCGACAGCATAAACAGCATTTCAGGCAAGTTTTTTTCCTTACCTTGATGAAAGGCTCAAGCCCGAACGGTTGGTTATGTATCTTTTTCTTTGCTATATAAAATACACTCTTTGATCTGTTGAGTTCCACCAGCATTGTGTTTTTGCCCCTCTCTTTAAATGGATCCTGGACTTCCTAACAGAAGACCACAGTCTGCATGGGTCAGTAGCAGAACATTGAGTTCTATCAGACTGAGCACTGACATACTTCAGTACTGTGTGCTCAGCCTGCAGCTGTTTATGTTACTGAACCTCGACGGCATCTCCATATCCAGCTCCAACGGTGTAATCAAATTTGCTGATGACACAATAGTAGGTGGCCTCATCAGCAAAAAAGTTCAGTTATATTACAGAGAAGAGATGGAAAGTCTCATGGTAGGGTGCAGAAATAACAACACAAGACTCAATGTGGACAAGATGAAGGAGATGACAGTGGACTTCAGCAGGACCCTCCACTACACATTAATTCCTGGTAATGAAGAGGGTAGAGAGCACCAAGTTCCAAGGAGTCCACTTAACAAGTGACTTATCCTGGGCACACATCTCTTCACTTATCTGGATTCACAACACTTCCTGAGAAGACTGAAGCAGGCAAAGCTACCGGCCACCATTATATCAACTTTCTATTGAGCTGGCTGCATCACAGTGTGGAATGGTTGCTGTAGAGAAATGGATCAGAGGTCAGTCCATAGGACTACAACAGTGGCAGAGAGGATCACCAGGGTCTCCCTCTCTCTCCATCAATATGATCTACTGAGATTTTTGACTGAAGAGGGTGTGCAAAATATTTGATGACCCCTTACAATCTTGCCCACCGGGTCTTTCACCTCCTCCCATCGGGAAAGATATGCAGGAGTATCAGAGCCAGCGCCACCAAGCTGTGGGGTATGAGACCTGCTGAACGACTAAATGAAATGCTCACACTAACACACCGATACTCTATTTATTGAACAATATTTATTTTTATATCTGAACATTTGTCCTCCATATGTATTATTGTCTGTATGTGTGTTATGTCTGGTTGTGTGTTAGGATATTTTGCACCGAGAATTAGAAGACGTTTTTTCATCAGGTAATACTTGTGCAATCAGATGGTAAATAAACTTGAACTTGGGATGGAACTGAGTGGGGAGTAGCAGGAGAGCAAAAGAATGCAGTGGGAGATGTAGGTGGCAGAAGGGAGATGGGATGAAACTGGGTGGTGGGCAGGGTAGGGGTGGGTGAGAAAGGGGATAAAACGGTAGGGTAGGGGAAGAGCAAATTTCCATAGAATTTTACAGGCATTCTGTGGTTGGTAAGGGATTACTTAATGTGGTATATGAGTGGGGAAAAATAGTTGAGAACCACTGCCTTAGATCACTGTCCTCACTCCCCCTAGTGTTATCGAGGCTGAATAAACTGTTGTACACTTAATTGGTTCTGCTGTTTATTTAATTACAGTGTGGGCTGACTTTAACACCCTGTCGGTTCACCTTATCTATGCCTCCTAGAATCTTGTAGGCCTCTATTAAGTTTTCTCTCATCCTTCTGCACTTCAAAGAGAAAAGTCCCAGCTCTGCTAAACTTGTCTCAAAAGACTTATTTTCCTATCCAGGCAACATCCTGGTAAATTTCCTCTGCACCCTCTCCATTGATTCCACATCCTTCCTGTAATGGAACATAAAACATTACAGCACAGTATAGGGCCTTAGGTCATTGATGTTGTGCCAACCTATATATTTCTACCAATATAAAATAATGAACCCTTCCTACATCATTACCCCCATTTTTCTATCATCCATGAGCCTGTCTAAGAGCCTCTTAAATGCTTTAGACTCCATCACCATTCCTGGTAAGGCATTTCAGACACACACAACTCTGTGTAAAAACTTACCCTAATGTCTCGCATAAACTTTCCTCCCTTCACTGTGTAAAGGTATCCCCTGGGGCTTACTTTTCCTGCCCTTGGAAAAAGGGTCTGGCTCCCCAAACTCCTTGGCTTCCAGGCACATGTTACCTCCTTTATCCTTAATCGGCCTCACTTTCATCCTCACCTTTCCCTCTTGAAGACTGCCAGTCCTGGAATCTGATCTAATTTCCACCCTTGTCTGTCCCCCACCCACTCCTCCCTCTATAGCACCTTTCACACTGTGGATTCTGTGTGGGTTAACCAGCTAATTTAGTGGGTCTGTTCCCGGTAATCGTGTGGTGTGAAACGTCCCAACCAGGCAGGGCGAGTTAAATTCAACCATGCTCTGACGCTTGGTGGGGGCAAGTTCTCAGAGCACGGCTGAGTTAACTTAATAATCACCTTCTGGAGGCGTGAAAGCCCAACCAGCTCTTGCATTGTCACCACTGGAGATGGGACCCCCCACCTTAAAATGCCAGGTTGCCGATTAACCAGGTAAATCATGGTGCACTGGGAAAGGCTCCCGAGTACAGCAGGCCCGGTAAGTTTTCCCAATTCCTAGGAGGATTGGTGCCATGAAAGGGGCTATATATGACTCATCTTTCCCCTGACTCTTTTGCTTTTCTTGTTTTTCTCTTTCCCTTTGTCTGACATCTGCCAAACTACTACATCATGTTTCACCTCCACCTGGTATGCCAATCCCTAATCCGCTTTCTGAACTTTATTTGCAGGGTGTTTAAAAGGTAAGGTGAGCTCAGATGTGGTGCAGCGTTACTTCCTTGTGGAGAGACCAGTGAGTTACAGAGTCTCCGTGGCCTCCATGCCCCACTCTGCAGAGATTGAGGCAGCTGTGTAGTGACGTTGACCGTGCGTGGCGCAGAGTACAAAACTTTAAACTCCTTGTGCTGCCACAGCTCTGCGTGACTGTACTACTGGGGTTGGACTTTCAGTGCCACCTTAAGAGCGCCGCCATGGAATATGACGGGCTCCATTCCCCCCCCCCCCACCCAACAGTCTGCAACTAACAGTTTTTAAACAGCCTGCCCTCCCTTCCGAACGTGTCCAACAAGCAACCAACCTGCGATCCGCCCACTATGCACAGCCTGCGGGCTCTCTGGATTTCCCCCCCCCTATCTTTGTTCACCAACATCACCTCTGACTGTAAGCCCATCACCACCAAGAGCAGGTGATACAGTGCTGGGGACAGGGCTTTTATCAAATCAGAGGTGAGACAGATCCCGTCTGAGGGGATCATCAGTACCAGTACCAGCCTCTGGAGAGCTCACGTGCTGACTGTACCACTTTCTGAGGGTTCCCTTCAGCATCACGAATGGAGTTTCCGTCTTCCAGAGGGAGATGGACCGAATAGTGCATGACAATAGGCTGCTGGCCACATTCCCCTACCTCGACAATGTCACTATCTGTGGCCACGATCTGCAGGACCATGACGCCAATTTCCGGAAATTGCTCCAGACAGCCAAAAGCCTTAACCTCACCTACAACAAAGATAAATGTGTATTCCGCACATCATGCCTGGCTATACTCTACTGCATCATGGAGAATGGAGTTATTAGCCCCGATCCCGACCGCGTGAGCCCCTCTGTCGGACCACCCACTTCCCCAAAGCCTCAAGGCCATGCCATGAAAAGGTGCCTGGGGTTTTTCTCCTATTATGCCCAGTGGGTCCCCAACTATGCAGGTGAGGCCCATCCCCTCGTAAAAGCCACCTGTCGATAGAAACCCGTGGCCTTCAGCCATATCAAAGGTGATAATGCCAAGGCCGCGATGCACGCTGTGGACAAATCCACCCTATTCCAGAAGCAGTACCTCTGACTTTGCTCTGGCCACCACACTTTTTTTTTAAACTTTATTTTAGATTTTATAACATGAATAAAATATAAGATTACATTTTTAAAAAATTAAGAATAAGATAATGAAATTACAATACAGCATCAGTAATCTAAATAAACTATACCCCCAATAATTATTACACAACATTAATAACCCAACTCAAATTAGTCCAACCCCCCCTTCCCCCAAAATAAAGAGTGAAGAATGAATAAAGTTAGTAATATATGTAAGAAAAAACAACCCACTTACAAAAAAAACAAAAACATAACAGATTAAAATACTAACAAAAAGAAAAGTAATTAATACTAAGATATCACACTTAAAAACATATTTAAATCAAACTTAAATGCATATATTTAACAAACGGAGTCAAGATAAAACATGTATTTAACTCAAACTTAATATAAAAAATTAGTAAAATTAGTAATATTATCTATAAAAAATTCTTAAACAATAATCAATTCTTAAAAAAGAATTGTAGCTTGAAAAAAAGATGAAAAAAAACTTTCTCTATAGAAATAAACCTTCACCAAATATCAACTAACTTCACATCTATCATCGTATTAGTCACATAAACCACCATCTTAAAACAAAATTCAAACCTCATTAAGCATTGTACAATTCAATTTTAGTACTCTTCCACCATTTTTCCCTTTTACTCTTGAATACTTATCCAATAAAAGCTCCAATTCCACATTTAAATACCCCCAATCATTACATTAAAATTCACATATCCAAATAATAAAAACACATCTACAACAAAAACTATATCTTCAACAAATGGAGCATAAACCACAAACAAAATTCAAGCCTCATTAAGAATTGTACAATTCAATTTATAACTTTCCCCATTATTCCCTTCGTTCTATAACTAAAATAATAAAATAATATACACCAGAATTACCACTCCTTTCACCTTGAAGTTAAAGAAAGAATAAAAAGCTTATCCATCCCATTTTCACATTTAAATTTCAAATATTCCTTATCTACTAAATAAACTTTACAAAAAAACCACATCAACTTTTAATTTTTAAAACAATCAAATACTTCCTTATGCTTAATAAAGTTATTAAAACTGTAAATATTAAAAAAAAACAAATTTAAATTTAAACATTACTTAAAAAAAACACAAAAAAAGGAAAAAAAGGAAAGAAAGAAAAAAAAACACCCCCTCCCCTTATCCCCTCCTAGAACTACAAAAAAAAGAAAAAAATATATAATTTTTTTTAAATAGAAAAAAAACCTTCACTCCTCAATCCAAAAATTAATAAGAAAAAAAACCAGGCAGGAGGCAACTGCTACCTCCTCCTGGGTCAACCGTTCATTGCGGTAAGTCCCACAAAATATTGGGTGTGAGATAACTCACACGTAGCTGATGACTTCTGGAAAATAGTGCCCACCCAGCTCCCTCTCCCAACTCACGTTTCACTTAAACTATCATCATTATTTAAAATTTTCTCAAAGAAAAAAAAATTTCTTTTTATTATTTTTTTAATCAACTTTATCACTTCGACCACCATTATTTCCATTTCTCCTTGGAATTCGATTCCCATTTTGTGTCTCCACTTTCTTTGGGGACTGTGGAGGACTACATCTTTCCTGAAATTGTGTAATTGGTAACGATTGAGCAAAATCCATGGCTTCCTTAGGATCATCAAAAAATTTTGGTTGGTAACCATCTTGAAAAATCTTCAATACCGCAGGATATCTAAATGTTAATTTATAACCTTTTTTCCACAACACTTCTTTCACAAAGTTAAATTCACTTCATTGAGACATAACTTCTTGACTCAAATCCGGATTTAAAAAAAACATGATTATTCTGAACCATCAAAGGAGATCTTCTTTGTTGTGCTCTTCTTATGGCCACACACAAAATTGTTTCTCTATCATAATAATTTAAACAACGAACCAAAACAGGTCGTGGCTTTTGTCCAAAAGAAGGCTTTCTTCTCAAAGCTCTATGAGCACGTTCCAGTATTAAGCCTTCCGGGAACTTATCTTGTCCTAATACTTGTGGAATCCACTCAGTAAAAAATTTTCTTGGATCTGATCCTTCCATATCTTCTGGTAAACCAACAATTTTTATGTTATTCCGTCTGGATTGATTCTCCAAATAATCAACTTTTTTCACTAAATTTTTATTCTGAATTTGTAAAGTTTCAATTGTTTTATTGATATCTTGTAATTGATCTTGTACCTCAACTAAACCTTGGTCACAAAAATCAAGTCTTTCACTCGTTTTAAGCTTAAAAGCTCCATAATCAGCCATCTGTTGAATATTAATATCCACCAAGGTATTAAGTTTAGTATCAAGTTGATCTAAAGTTTTAGCGAATTCTTTCAATGTAACAGCTAACTTAGATTCAAGACTCTTAAGAAACTTATCCACTGAAGTAGATTCAGACACAATAGGGTCCTGTTGTTTCTGAATAGCCAAAGGATCTTGTATTCCCTCCCTTAATTTAACTGCTTTTCTTGCAGTGTGACTTCGTGTAGAAACCCCTGCCATAACCTCCCCAGTAATATCTGGAGGTTGATGACGAGGGTTATCCCCAAGCCATATTCTGTCAAGCATCTCCGACACATTAAAGTCTGTAGAAATCTTCATTTCAGGTGGTGCACTTCGCAGCGCCACCGCTACATCAGTCAGTGGACGTCCCTTTAACTGCAAGCCTTCAGCTGGCGGCTTCCCAGCTGTTTCAGCTGTCAAAGGCTCTGTAACAGCGCTCATAGCGGGCATTGATTGAAATACACGCGCCCGGCTAGCCCTTTGTTCTAAGGGCTGCCGGGCGCCATTTTTAAAGAGCCCTACCGGCAAAGAACGGAGCTCCGCTGTTGATTCCTGTGCTTCTCCTCCTGGATCCATTCCACTCTGAGTCCTAGCTTCTTGTAAACAGGTAGGCTCTGATATCTTCGGAAAATGTAATTTCTTAATGATCTGTTGCCGTTCATTCTTACTTTTTTTCAACAATTGTACCATTTGAAACTAGTTTAACAGCTCTAACTATATCTAACCTTTAAAAGGTTTTAATGGGCATTTAAAGACAAAACTATACTAAAGAATCAGGAGAGGGCTGGAAGGCACGTCTATTCCTTACGCCATCTTACCACACCCCTGGCCACCACACTTAACCAGGCATCTAGACTCATAGCATTTTTCTCCTGCACCCTTCAAGGCCCCGAGATCCGGCACTCCTCCATCGAGAAGGAGGCCCAGGCCAACATTGAAGCAGTACAGCCCTGGAGGCACTATCTTGCCGGCAAATGATTTACCCTGCTGACTGACCAATGTGCAGTCACTTTCTTGTTCAATAATAAGCAGAGGGTAAAATCAAGACTGACAAGGTTCTGAGGTGGAGAATTTAATTCTTCACCTGCAACTACGATATCTTAAACCAGCCCAGAAAGCTCAATGAGCCTTTGGATACCCTATCCTGAGGGACTTGGCCAGTGTTAAGATAGACTGTTTGCAAGGCCTCCACATGTACTAAACCCTCCCTACCCCATAACGCTCTATTGTTTCTTTCATCCATGTGCCTAAGAATCTATAAATGCCCCTAATCTTTCAACCTCCACCAGCATCCATGACAGGGGATATTAGGCACCCACAACTCTGTGTAAAAAAAAATGTCTCCCCTAAACGTATCTCTCCTAATTTTGTACAGATGTCCTCTGGTATTTGCAATTCACGCCCTGGGAAACAGGCACTGGTTGTCCACCCTATCTATGCCTCTTATAATCTTGTAGACCTCTCATCCTTCTATCCCAGCTCTGATAACCTTGCCTCATCAGACTTATTTTTCAATATAAGCAACATCCTGGTAAATCTTCTCTGTATTCTCTCCATGGCTTCCACATCCTTCCTGTAATGAGGTGACCAAAACTGAACACAATATTTCAAGAGTGGTCCCACTAGAGATCTGTAGAATTGCAAAATGACCTCTCGACTCCTAAACTCAATCCCCCATTAATGAAGCCCAGCATCCCATAGGCCTTCATAACTATTCTATCAACCTGTGCAGTGACCTTGAGGGATATATGGATTTGAACTCCAAGGTCCATTTGTTCATCCACATTCCAAAGTAACTGACCATTAACCCTGTACTCAGCCTGCTGGTTTGTTCTTCCAAAATGCATCACCTCACCCTTATCCGGATTGAACTCTATCTGCCACTTTTCTGCTGTGGTGATATGGTTTTGTGCACTGGCTGGCCCGTGCTCCAGGTGTCTTCCTGTTCTTGACTCCTCCCTAGTCCTGCCCATGTGACCCCAGGCCATACAGGTCGAGACCCCTCTCCTTCTAGCTCATTTCGTAGCCTGGACCCGGTTCAGCAGTCTCTAGTACAATAAAGCCTATAGTTCCCCTCAGCCTTTTGTCTGTGTTATTATTAGGGCTATGGATAGCTCCCAATATCTGCCAAACTCTGCATCCTGTCTAGAGCACATTGTAACCTTTGACAACCTTCAGCTCCATCTACAACTCCTCAAACTTGCACGTCATCTGCAAACTTACTGACCCATCCTTCGCCTCATCATCCAGGTCATTTATAAAAGTCACAAAGAGCAGGGATCTCAGAACAGATCCCTCCAGCACTCCACTAGTCACTGACCTCCAGACAGAATCCTTTCCTTCCAGTACTCTCTCTGCTTTTTTTCCTGCAAGCCAAATTTTTATTCACTGATCCCTGCCTCATGACTTTCTGGATAAGCCTCTCATGTGGGACTTTGTGAAATGCTTTGCTAAAATCCATGTAGACCACATCTACCATCCTACCCTCATAAATTTATTTTGTTACCACCTCAAAAAACTAATTTATACTCGTGAGGCATGACCTCCCTTCACAAAGCCATGCTGACTATCTTTGAGTAGACTGTACTTCTCCAAATGCTCATAGATCCTATACTTAAGAATTCTCTCCAGTAGTTTGCACACCACAAACATTAGACTTACCAGTCTATAATTCCCAGGATTCTCCCTATTATCTTTTTTAAACAAGGTGACTATATTTGCCATTCATCAATCTGCTGGCACATCCACTGTGGCCAATGAGGATTCAAAGATCATAGCTACTGCCTCAGCTCTCACTTCCCACAGCAAACTGACGCTTCCAGCCCCAGTGAATTATCAATGTTTCAAAGAAGGTCAAACACATAATAAAGGTTGGTTCCAAACAGATATTTTGTGCCTCTCCCTCCCTCTGATCCCCACCACAACCCATGTGGTAGGTTGCTTGGAAAAGCCACAAACTCAAGTGTAACATCTAGAGCCTAAATGAAAGGTGTCTGATGCACACACCTCATTGCTGGTGCACTCCATATACTTGCAATGCAGCATACAGGTACTAAAAGCATATAACCATGCCTTTCCAGTTTTTATTTGATCTCTCCAGTACTGATCAAGGTCATTATTTCTTTCTATCTCCACAAACACTGCTTGAACTGTTAAATATTTCCAACAATTTCTGTTTTATTTCATGCTGTCTGCATCTGACTTTCTTTTTAATTGGGGTGTCTCAAGAGTTTAGGAAAATTAAAGGTGACTCCATTGAATTATAAAATTCCCAGAGAGTTCAGAGATTACGTTTCCCCTCACTGTGTGTAGAGAACCACAGATCAGTCTCAAAGTAAGGAGTCAGCCATTCAGGTTAAGGTTACTTCACCCAAAAGACAAATGAATCTTCATTATTGTCCACACAACAGGAGCAACTCAGTTGCTTTGTCCATTTGATTTAGAATTAATGAGCTTTTAAATATTAAAGAGATATGGGATTTGGGGCTGAAAAGATCAGCCTTGATCTACTTAAAGGATGGAATAAGATTGAGGTCTGAATGGCCTCCTTCATTTGTAAAAATCTGCATATCTCTGTCTTTTATATCTGCCCAGAGCCCTCAAGGATCATGAATTCCAAAGACTTATTATGCTCTAGATCAGGGGTGTCAAACTCAAATTCACGGAGGGCCAAAATTAAAAACTTGGACTAAGTCGAGGGCCGAACTAAATATTTATTGAAATTTTTCAACAACATCTGCATGTTTTCTCTTCTTTCAACATATGTAATGTTAAACTTTAGGATATAACTTTAGGAGGATAATGTTACAGGTCAGGAGTAGGTAGCTCAAGTTCACCCTTTGCTTGACCTGAGGGAAACCTATTTGGTCCCTGTGGAGATGTAGTCAGCATTCACAGGCTGTGTCCATTTTGGCCTGCATCAGGACTCAGCATTTCCTGCTCACTCCTCAGGCTCTAGGCCTCTATTCACCCTCGACCCACCATCCCTCTACCTGACCAGTCCTTTACCCAACCTCTACTCACCCCTCACTCCACTCGCTCTGCCTCTACCCACCCCATCCTATACACGCCCCTCTACTGCCTCTCCCCTCAACCTGTTCCTCCCTCTACCCATCTCTCACCCTCTAATCACCCCTCCCCTACTCACCCTGCCCCTCCCCTTTTACCTCTTCCCTATCCACCCCTCCTACTCATCCCTCCCTCTAACTGCCCCTCGCACCACCATAACTTCCCCTGCCCATTACTCCTCACCTACACCCTCCGCCCACCCCTGCTTACCCACCCACTCAGGCCCAGCGTGCTGCCGATCAGCCTTTGCGGACAGCCACCATCTCTCTCTTCACGTGCAGGGCCGAACCAGCCGTCCCTGGGGTCCGCGCGGGTGCAAGCGCTGAAGGCCGTGGCGACCGGGAGAAGTGCGCTCGCGCTGTGGAAGGGCCGTCCGGTGCCAGTCGCGCGGGGCTCGCGCTGCCCGGGGGCCGTGCGCAGCCTGCCATGCCCGTCGCGCCGACAGGAAATCACAGGCGCTTGCCCATCCGCCGCACCGCTCGACAGGTGGGAGAAGTGACTGGTTGTGCGGGGAGCCTTCCAACTGGCTTGCCGGCTGATGACATCGACAGACTTCTCGTGTTACAATGGGGAAGGATGTGCAATGAAGGGGGAGGATGGTGGGGGTGACATTACCCAAAAACAGCATCGGCTCTCGCTGCAGGGCGGGCCACCTCTAATACAGTTTTGAAATGATCTTGCGGGCCAAATATAATTATATCGCCCGCGGGCCAGAGTTTGACATGTGTGCTCTAGATGATGAATAACCTCCCCATCTCAGTCTGTGTTCCCACCCTGCTCTGGATTTGCTCTCTTATTAAAGCTTGCCAGACAAACTTGTGAAGTATGAGGATGAGATAGATGGCATACGAATAAACCCAAAGGTGGCGGTGACCTTTCTGCGTATTATCAAGAGTACATTAGAAAAGGCAAAAAATAATGTTCACTTAGCAGTGCAGTTGTGCGCTCATGGAGAATTAATAGCCTTTATATGCTGTCTGTAAGGAGTTTGCATGTTCTCCCTTTGTCTGTCTGGATTTCTTCTGGGTGCTCTGGATTCCTCCCACCCTTCAAAGTATATGGAAATAGTAGGCCAATTGGATGATAGGCTCGTGTGCCAGAAAGGTCTGTTACTGTGCTGTATGTCTAAATGAAGATAGTTCAAAAATGTGATTTAATTTTTTAAGACATGAATGTTATCCCCAATACTGCTTTCCTTAAAGGGATTTAATGAGTTTTGTAACTACTTCATGGCAAATTCTAATGATTAAAAATGAAAATCCATATTTATTGGATTCCTTGAATCATGTTGAATAATAACCAAATTTTGATTTTCATATCTAAAGAACAACTTATAGAGATACAGCACAGTTACAGGCTCTTTCGGCCCATGAGCCTGTGTTCCCCTGTGGCAAATTAACCTGTCAACCCCAGAAGAAATGCACACAGATGGGGAAATGTACAAACTTCTTACAGACAATGTCAGATTTGAACCTGACATTGTTGTCCAAGAGGCAGTGTGGGGAATAAGTTCATTCCTAGGATGAAGAAATGGTCTTACGAGGAATAACGGAGTAGGTTGGGCTTATTCTCTGGAGGTTCATATCTAGAGGGGAAAGATATCAAAATAGTTATGATTCTGGGCAGGTTAAACAGAGAGAGGGTATTTCCCCTTGTGTGGGAATCCAAAACAAGGGTAACGGTATGAGGATAAAGGATAAGAATTTAAAATAGAGGCGAGAGGAATTTCTTTATTCAGATTGTTCTGATTTTGTCCCAGACAATTGGGAATGTTGATCCATTAAGTATATTTAAGGACAAAAAATCCCTTTGATAATAGGGAACAAACAGGAGAATAGAGCCGAGATCATCAATCAGACAAGCCATAATGTAACTGAATATAAAAGCAGGTTTGAGGAGCCATATGTTCTTCTTCTGCTCCGATTCCTTCTGATCTTGTTCTGAAACAGGAATAATTCTTCAAAGCGAACGATCAATTTTCCTCCTCTTCACAGAACTTTTAATGAGGATACATAATCTTTATCTCTTCTCATTGTGGATCGAATAAATATGTGGCCATCTGTTTATACACTGAAAGCATTGGTTGGCAGAGGTCCATGACATATTATTATCCTTAGCAACCTATGTTCCAAGGAAAACAGTCCAATCACACATCTGCATAAGCTGTTCTTTGCATTTTTGTGTTCAGAGTGGTTTGTCAGTTTCCCTGATGTCATTATGGGAGGGATTGCAGACCATTACTTCCTACAAGGTGAGGCCAACACTATAAACGGGTGTGATGCTTCACTACCCGATGAGCTGACACCCCGTATGCTTGCTTTGAGAAGGAAAACACTATGACACTTGTGTGAATCCCTACAGAGGCTGACAACCCTATGATATTTGTCTCTGAGGTCAATGCAGAACATCTCCTTAAAGAGGGTGAACCCTTGCAAGGCATGAGCCCCTGATGGCATACCTGACAGGGAAAATCTGTGCCAAACAACTAGCTGGGGTGTTCATGGACATTTTCATCCTCTCATTACTTCAGTCAGAGGTTCCCCCTGATATAAAAGGGCATCCTGGTGCCCAAGAGGAACAGGGTCAGCTGCCTGTCATTCATATCTACTGAGATGAAATGCTTTGAGAGGTTGGTCATAGCCAGAATTAATTTGCACCTAAGTAAAGATGTGGACCCACTGCAATTCACCTACCGTCACAATTACTTCACAGCAGATGCAATGTCATTGGTTCTCTGCTCAGCTTTGGATCACTGAAACTACAGCAACATGTGCATCAGGCTACTCTTCATCCACTACAGCTGAACTTTCAACACCCTCACTGCTGTTCAACAAGCACCAAAACTTGGGCCTCTGCACCCCCTTCTGCAACTAGATCCTCGACTTCCTCATCGGAAGACCAAAGTCAGTACAAATCGTAAACAGCTCCTCCACACTGATGATCCATGCAAGCACACCTACAGGCTGTGTGTTTAGCCTGCTGTTCTACTCACCATGATTGTGTTCCCAGCTCCTGCAGTCGAAAGAACTCCTCCTTTGCCAGTTGCAGCTTCTCAGGGGGCAACTGCCTGGCTTTGGTGTGGAGGGATGGGCCCTGGGTCGAGATGTGGTGGCAGACTCCAAGTTGGGCATGGCGGAAATAAACTGTGGCTGCATGATGGAGGGGAACTCATCAAGTGTGTGAGAATATTCGTCCTTGGGGGCACTGATGGAAGCTATCCCTGGGATGCACATATCTGTGGCGTCGAGGCAGATGGATTGGAAGGTGCGTGCATTTACCAACCATTTGCCTTTGATGTCCACCAATAGGCTGTGCGCCCGGAGGAAATTGGCTCCCACAGAGGCCAGCATGAACTTTCAGTGGAACTTGTCCTTGCCGATCTGGATCTGTGTGCGCCAAAGGTCTTGATGGAGGATCTGTTGGCCGCCTGTAATGTTGAGCCCCGTGTGTGGGTGTGGGTCTCGAGGGTGGTCGGGGGGGGGGGGGAGCACACTCAGTTTGGCTCCAGTATCTAGCAGGAAAAGTTGGCCACTGGACTTGTCAGTCATATGCAGGAGGCTGTTGGTGCAGCCAGCCATTAACGGCGGCTGGCTGGGTCGCTCCCTGGAAGGTACAGGACTGCCTGCATTTGTGGGTTTGGACCCCGCAGTGTTGATGGTAGAAACACCAGGTGGGATGGTGTTCTTCCGGTTTGTGCTGGGGGGCACTTGTGGCCGATTGTGCCCTGGGCAGGCGACCTGGCTGAGGGCAGCCTCATTTTCTTGCTTGGTCCACCAGAGGATGTCTGCGCAGGCTACGACTTGGTGTGGTTCGGAGAAATCCTCATCTGCCAGCAGGAGTCATATGTCCTCGGGCATATATTCGAGGAAAATCTGTTTGAAAAGGAAGCAGGGACTGTTGCCCTCTGCTAGTACTAACATTTCATCCATGAGGGCAGATGGCATTCTGTTGCCCAGATCAACCAGGTGTTGGGGCCTAGAGGCACGCTGGTGCGGGGAGAGGCTGAAGGTGGCGAGGATGAGGTGTTTGAGAGCGAGGTATTTACCTTCCTTCGGTGTATTGCGGATGAGGTTGTCCATCCTGGCTGTGGTTTCTTCATCAAGCGTGCTCACTATATGGTAGAACATTGCAGTGTATGATGTGATGTGTCAGAGGTGAAACTGCGCTTCCGCCTGCCTGAACCAAGTGAGTGGGCAATGCGTCCAGAAGGGGAGGGGGCATTGAATGCTGCGGAATCCATATCGGGAGGCCAGAAAACGGTTTGGATTTGCTGGGGTCACCAATGTAACGACTGCTACACAGATTGAAACAAACCACGACCACGTTGAAGGTTTCAGATGAACTGTTTATTCAAAATTCCCTTTAAGGGCAGCATGAGCTCCGGCCCCGCATTGGCGGTGATGTCACCACGCTTGCCCGAAGCACGCACCTTGCTCTAACCCTCAGGGCACGGAGGTCCCCCAACGGTGCCATCTTCTCACGGCTGCCCAGCCATTGCGGCAGTACAAGCGGGGCCAGTTCGCCACGAGGATGTTGTGGTGAATGTCTGTCAAGCTGCCTATCTCCCCTCTGGTGAGCCTTGCTGTACAAACATTGGCTGTGCATTATCTCTACTGTTAAGGACACTCCCCTTGGGTATAACTGTATATGCATCTATTGTCTTTCATTATTGTACCATGAGTTCATGCTAATAAAAGCCATGATTATTGTTTGACCACATCGTATTTGTCTACTTCATCAACTGGCACTTCAGATGTGCGCCGCCACACCCAAGCCATGCCCTTTTCTCACTGCAACCATCAGGAAGGAAGTACAGGAGCCTGAAGATAAGCACCCATTGCCATAAATCAACTTCTTCCTGTCCGCCATTAGATTTCTGAATGGAAAATGGACTACAGACACTACCTCACTTCCCTTATTTTTACACTAATTCATTTATTTTTAAATTTAATTTTAAGCCAATATTTGCACTCTCAAAAAAAGTGAGTTTTGTGAGACGTTCAAGACAATAAATTCAGATTATTTCTCATTATTTTACTGTTGATTTCCTTTGATGCCAACCTCTTCAAACAGAGGGTAGTGGAGGTGTGGAACTAGTTCAGATTTATTGTCAGAGTGCATACATGATATCACATACAACTCAGATTCCTTTTTCCTGCAGTCATGGTAGTGCAAAGATTAATGGCACACTGCGTGAACATGTAAATAATCAAAAGTGCTGTAAAAAGATAATGAAAGTAAACAAACTATGCATTACCGGGAGAGCAACAAAAATCAATAAAGTGCACAAATAAGGCTCCTTAAATTCGTTTGTGGTTGAGGAGTCTGATGGTGGAAGGGGAGCAGCTCTCCTTGAACTTGGTGGTGAGAGTTCTGTGGCACCTAGACCTCTTTCCTGATGGCAGCAGCGAGAACAGAGTGTGTGCTGGGTGGTGAAGTTGACACAGGATATGGGTCCAATTGCAACGTGTGAAGGGTATTCAGGCAGGTTTAGAGGGATATGGACTGAATGCAGACAGATGAGACAAACTCAGATTGATGACTTGGCTAGTATGGATGAGTTGGGCTGCACGATCTGTTTACGCACAGCATAATCTTATGACTCAGTGACTGTAATATCGCAGATGAAATGGGAGTGGATTCAGAGATGATATTTAGATTGTCAGTGATACTAAATACATTTGGCGCAATAGCATGACAGGAACATATTGTTGTTCTTCTATTTCCTTTCACATAAATCTCAGGGCATCCCAGAGCTCTTTATAACCAATGCAGTGCTTTTATAGCCATATAGCCGTTTACAGCGCGGAAACAGGCCATGTTGGCCCTTCAAGTCCACACCGGTTCACTTATACAACTCCACTAGCTCAACTCTCCCACTCTCTGCCCATAACCCTCCAACCCCCTCACCTCCATTTACCTTCTCTTAAATGACAGAAGGACCCTGCCACAACTATCTCTTTTGGAAGATCAATCCATTCTGCCACCACTTTGAAATGTAATTGTGATTATTGTGTGAAAAACATTGTCCACTCAATGTTTCTGACAATGACAAAACATTGTCAGTGTGTGTTGTGTCATCCACTGTCACAGCTGTCTCCTGGAATCTACTTTCTGTATTTGTCTTCAACTTATCCTTTTTGATGTGATGTCCAAAGTGATTTCATAAACTTGGTCTTGATTTTCATTGAGCATCTTTTCATAAATGTTCTGAAATGTTCAGTATTTATGGTATCTGGTGGGTGAGATAACGTGGTTCCAAAGTCCCAACCAGTCCAATTACACCCTACAAGCCCCATATTTTGCACAGGTGGGAGGAAACTGGAGGGCCATGCAAACACAGGGAGAACGCTGTTAAGCAAGATACCCATTCTCTTAATTTGTGCTGGTGTCCTCTGATGCCATCTTATCTTTAGCGACTTTTTCAAACAGAGGTTGGAATGAGTTGCACATGCCTGCTGGACTCTCATGGCTAAATTGAAATCATTGCGCATAGAAGTTGGCAACTGAGTCTATTATGCCTGGGACGTTGAAAGAACAACCCCCTATCATCCCTCATGGATCTGCTTTGAGAGGCTAGTCATGGAGCACATCAAGGCTCAGCTTCCCCCAACATTGGAACCCGTGCATTTTGTGTACCATCCCAACCAATCTACCGGCAATTCCATTGCCACCAGGCTTCACCTAGCCCTCACCCACCTGCAAAATAAAGACTTGTGTGTTCAAATGCTGTTAATAGGCTACAGCTCAGCATTCAACACATTCATACCGCAGCACCTGATTAGAAACATGAACTTGCTAGGCCTAAACACCTTCAGTCAGCCCAGATCAGAAACAGCATGACCAACACCATCACACTGAGCATGGGCACCCCCCATCCCCACCACCACCACCCCTGGCAAGGGCTGTGTGCTCAGCCGACTGCTGTTTTTTACCCTGCTGACACACGACTGTGCAGCGAGATGCAGTTCTAATCCCATCATCAAGTTCGCTGACGACATAAGCAAGGACGATGAGTCAGCTCACAGAGAAGAGCAGCAAACAGTGTGGGTGCGGGTGAGGGTGTGTTGGGGTGGGGGTGCGGATGGGGGGTTTGTCGGGGTTGGGGGATGGGTGTCGGTGTGTCTCTGGATGTGGGGGTGTGGGGGCGGGGGCGGGGGCGGGGGCGGGGGCGGGGGCGGGGGCGGGGGCGGGGGCGGGGGCGGGGGCGGGGGCTGTGGGTGGGGGTGTGGGTGGGGGTGTGTAAGATGGTTCTTTTTCATTCTTTGTATACAAGAGTTGTATCTGATAAGAAAGCACACATTATCTTGAATTAATCACTCCACCGGTCTAATGTTTCCACAAACTGCTTGCACGCTCACAGTCCACAAAGATTTTTCTTTCACCATTTGGCAGAACAATCTTCAAAATTGCTGGATGATGCAACACAGATTGCATCCTTTCTGCCAAATGGAATTTTTAAACTGGGTTAAATTCTCGTCTTTGCTTCAATAAAGCCACACTTAAATCTGGATAAAACAATAATCTACTTCCTTCAAAATCAAGCAGGCCACATCTTTCCTTTGCTCCTTCCGCTGCTGCGATCAATATATTTTCCCTGTCTTGATGTCAATATAGAACATAGTTTTTGATGTGGTCGAGGTACAAGGGCTCTATGTGCCCTTTCAATTTCAATATTTTGTCCAACCTTTTCCATTCCCAAAACTTTAGGTATCCAATCTTGGGAAAAAACAGATAGGATCTTCTTCAATATAGTTTATTCTGCTAAAGTTTTCCAGTGTATCCATTTTTTCTCCACATTTTGTCCCTCTCAACAGCCAACACGTGTCACTCTCAACTTTTCCCACTTTTCTTTACATCTTCCACTCCATCTTCTACAGTCTTAACTCTTTCATTCAAGTTACCCCAAGCAATTTGCAAATTATTCACAATGGTAAAATATTTTTTAATTTGTTTTTTTGTATTCTTTCATTGGTACACTTCCCTTCTTTGATGCTTTTGGCTATTTACCTTAGCAGATATTCAAACTTTCTTCAGTATAACTTCTTATTCCTCTTTTACATCACTATCTTGTGTGTCTGTTATGTCTTCTTATTCCTCCTCCAAGTCCTGATGTAGCAGCTGGGATCTCCAAGCACTAGCTTTGCCAACTGCTGTTGAGGGCTTGCCCATCTTGCGCTTGCACCTCGCCCATCTAGCGCTTGCACCTCGCCCATCTAGCGCTTGCACCTCGCCCATCTAGCGCTTGCACCTCGCCCATCTAGCGCTTGCACCTCGCCCATCTAGCGCTTGCACCTCGCCCATCTAGCGCTTGCACCTCGCCCATCTAGCGCTTGCACCTCGCCCATCTAGCGCTTGCACCTCGCCCATCTTGTGCTTGCACCTCGCCCATCTTGTGCTTGCACCTCGCCCATCTTGTGAATGCACCTCACCCATTTTGTGCATGCATGTCTTTCTGCGTATGCACGGACAGTCTTCTTCCTTGATGCCATCTCCCTGTCCCAGCAGTCAAGAGGCCTCCAGCTGCCATGGCTGACAGACCGCACCTGTGGGGGAGGGTGGGGGGGGAGAAATTGAACTCCAGCCCAGGCTTCCATTGTGCAAGAGGCCCCTGCTCTCAATCTTCTGCTCGCTGGACTCTGGAGGATCGAAAAACAGATTTGTTTTTTTTTGGTGACATTCTTGGAGTATTTAAATGTAGTTTTTCTTCACAGTTGATTTTTAGACCTTTGCCTACATAACTCTTTTTAATCAATTTCTTGTGAGGGTTGAGTTCCTGTTTTCTGACTCTACGGAATCATGTGTCACCATTAGCTCTTTGATGCGTTAACCTGCAAGCTCCCTTCTAGGTGCACCACATCCTATAATTGAATCCTGGAACTCTCAACAGCACTGTGGGGGTACAGTACTTATAATAAAGAATGGCATGAGTTCAAGAAAGTGATGCACCATTCGTTCATAACGGTAACAGGAGATGCGCAATAACACTGGACAATAATTTTTTTTTCTAAAGGTTTTCTTCCTGTAAAATATTGGGGATTATGATAGGCAAATTCAAGATCTATTACCTTGGAGAAACATTAAATTAGCTTTTATTGAATTTAGCATGTTTAATTGCATAATAATGCTGACATATTGCATGAGTTCAACAGACCTAAAAATGTTTTGCCACTGATTTTTGTTTGTACTCACCATCTGATGCCTCTTGCGTCAGTGTCCAACAATAGTCGGCTAGCATTGAGGAATACCAGTTGCTCAGTTTCTGCTTTTCCATGGTCACAATGTCCTGGTGAAATCTTTAACCGTGTTTGCACCAAGATCAGCACGGAAGAAGTCCTAGTGTGAAGACAGAAAATGAATTTTCAATCACTTCATAGTTTTGTAAGGTTGAAGTTGACTGAAAATATGACATGAAATCACAAAAATAGATTATATCTTTTAAAAAATGGTACGTGATAGGACATTTTTTAAGGTGATTTTCATGATGAGTGGACTACTTTCCTTCCTTCTGTTTTCTTCCTACAAGCCAATTATTTATCCAAACATAATTTTCCACTGATCCCGTGACTCGTGACTTTCAAGATGAGTCTCTCATGGGGGATCATATAACCATATAACCACTTACAGTATAGAACAGGCAAGTTCGGTCCTACAAGTCCATGCCGTAACAAATCCCCACCCTCCTAGTCCCACTGACCAGCACCCGGACCATACCCCTCCAGTCCTCTCCTATCCATGTAACTATCTAGTCTTTCCTTAAATGTAACCAATCATCCCGCCTCGACCACGTCTGTCGGAAGTTCATTCCACATCCCCACCACCCTTTGCGTAAAGAAATTTCCCCTAGTCATGTCCTCTAGTTTGAATCTCCCCAACTCTTAATTGAAAAAGCCTATCCACATTTACTCTGTCTGTCCCTTTTAAAATCTTAAACACCTCTATCAAGTCCCCTCTCAATCTTCTACGCTCCAGAGAAAAAAAGCCCCAGTCTGCACAACCTTTCCCTGTAACTCAAACCTTGAAATCCTGTCAACATTCTCATGAACCTTCTCTGCACTCTCTCTATTTTGTTTATATCTTTCCTATAATTTGGTGACCAAAACTGTACACAGTACTCCAAATGTGGCCTCACAAATGCCTTGTACAATTTCATCATAACCTCCCTATTCTTGAATTCAATACTCTGATTTATGAAGGCCAACATTCCAAATGCCTTCTTCACCACACCATCTACCTGAGTATCAGCCTTGAGGGTACTATTTACCACAACTCCTAAATCCCTTTGTTGCTCTGCACATCTCAATAGCCTACCATTTAATGTATATGACCTATTTGGATTTGCCTTTCCAAAATGTAACACCTCACACTTATCTGTATTAAATTCCATCAGCCAATTCTCAGCCCACACCTCCATCCTTCCTAAATCACCTTTTAATCTACAGTAATCTTTCTCACTATCCAACAACACCACCAATCTTTGTATCATCCGCAAACTTGCTTACCCAACTCTCCACCCCTACTTCCAGATCGTTAATATATATAACAAACAATAGTGGACCCAGGACCGATCCCTGAGGAACTCCACTAGTCACCAGCCTCCAATTGGACAAAATTTTCTACCACTACTCTGACACCTCCCATTCAACCATTTCTGAATCCATTTCACTACCTCCTTATTTATACCTAATGCCTCCACCTTTTTCCCTAACCTTTCCTGGGGAACTTTGCCAAAAGCTTTACTAAAGTCTAAATGGACAACATCCACAGCTTTCCCTTCATCAACCTTTTTTGTAACCCCCTCGAAAAACTCAATTAGGTTTGTCAAGCAAGATCTACCCCTGACAAAACCATGCTGATTACTCCCTAGCAATCCCTGTACCTCCAAATATTTGTAAATACCATCCCTCAGAACACTTTCCATCAACTTGCCCACCACAGATGTCAGACTCACGGGGTTATAATTCTCAGGTTTACATTTGGGCCCTTTCTTAAACAGCGGAACCACATGCGCAACCCTCCAATCCTTTGGCATTACCCCATGTCCAGTGACTTCCTAAATATCTCTGTTAATGGCCCCACTATCTGTCCGCGAGCCTCCCTGAGTGTCCTTGAGAATATTTTGTCCAGTCCCGGAGATTTGTCCACCTTTATCTTTTTTAACACTGCCATCACTACCTCCTCAGTTATCCTTATATGCTTCATGACCTCCCCACTATTTTTCTTTACTTCAACTGGTTCAATATTTTTTTTCCCTAGTGAATACCGAGGCAAAGAAATCATTCAAAATTTCCCCCATTTCCTCTGACTTCTCACTCAGCCTACCCTCACTATCTACAAGGGGTCCAATTTTATCCCTCACTAATCTTTTACTTTTAATGTACCTATAGAAACCCTTTTGGATCTTGTCAACTGCCTTACTAAAATTCACGTAGACCATATCTACTGCCCTACATTCATCAATTTATTTTGTTACCTTCTCAAAAAACTCAATTAAGCTCGTGAAACACCACCTTCCCTTCACAAAGCCATGCTGACTATCCTTGAGTCGACTGTAGTACTCCAAACATTAAAAGATCCTATCCTTAAGAAGACTCACCGGTCTATAATTCCCAGGATTCTCCCTATTACCTTTTTTAAACAACATTTGCCATTCTCCAGTCCTCTAGCACCTCCCCTGTGGCCAAAGAGGATTCAAAGATCATAGCTACTGCCCCAGCTCTCTCTTCTCTCACTTCGCATAGCAGCCTGGGGTATATCATGTCTAGTCCAGGGAATTTATCAATCTTTAAGAATATCCCACACTTCCTCTTCCTTAATCTTCACATTATCCAGCACACGAGCCTGTTCATTTTCGACCTCACCATGATCAAGTTCCTTTTCTCTTGTGAATACTGAAGAAAAATATCCGTTTAGGACCAATGCAAATTTGTCTGACTCCAGGCACATGTTGTCACCCTTATCCTTTAGTGGCCCCACCTTCATTCTTATTAATGGTTCTTCACATATGCATAGAACGCCTTGGGGTCCTCCTTAAGGCCTTCTCATGTCTCTTTGAGCTCTTCCAAGTCTTTTCTTAAGCTTCTTCTTGGCTACCATGTACTTCTCATGACCCTTTCCAGTTTCCTGCTTCCTATATCTAATGTATGCTTCCTTCTTCCTCTTGACTTGTTTCCTGACCTGTTTCATTAGCCATGGTTCCTTTTCCTACCATCATTTCCTTGTCTCAGTGTGAAAAACCTATCCTGAACCCTGCATAAGTGGTCCTTAAACTTTCTCCACATTATTTAACCATATAACCGTTTACCGCATGTCGGCCCTTCGAGTCTGCGCTGGTTCACTTGAACAACTCCACTAGCTTCCCCCTCCCACTCTCCACCAATAACCCTCCAACCCCCTCACATCCACGTACACATCCAACCTTCTCTTAAATGACAGAAGAGACCCTGCCGCAACTATCTCTTTTGGAAGATCATTCTGCCACCACACTCTGAGTGAAAAAGGATCCTCTAATATTTCTCCTAAAGTTTTGCCCCCTTACCCTTAACTTATGCCCTCTTGTACCAACCTCCCCTGGCCTCAGGGGAAAGAGTCTATTTACATCTAGTCTATCTATTCCCTTCATAATTTTAAATACCTCTATCAAATCCCCTCTCAGACAATGGATCTACATTCGCAACCCTCCAATCCTGTGGTACCACCCCCTCCTCCAGAGATCTTTGAAAAATCACTGTCAGTGCCCCTGTTATTTGCTCCCTGACCTCTCTTAACATCCTGGGAAAAATTCCATCAGGACCAGGAGACTTATCCACCTTTATTGACCCTAGAAGCTCCAAAACCCTCACTTTACTAATCCCTATCCTCCCCATAATTAAGCCCTTTGCCTCTCTTATCTTGTATAGCCCAATGTCCCTTTCCCTCGTGAATACGGACAAGAAAAAATTGTTCAATATCTCTCCCATCTCATACGGTTCCTCACATAGTCCACGGTCCCATCATCCAGTGGCCCTACTCTATCCTTAACCCTCCTTTTACTGTTCACATATCTGTAAAAACCCTTAGAATTTAGTTTCACCTTATTAGCTATGGACTCCTCATACCTTCTTTTTGCCTTTCTAATTTCCCTCTTAAGGTTCTTTCTGCAATCTATGTAATGACCATACATCACCTCAATCCCTTGTTTCTTATATTTAGCATAAGCCTCCCTCTTGTCCCGAACCAACTTCTTAATTTTTCTAGGAGCCCACAACTCCCTTGAACTTTTGGTCTTGCCTTTTGGCTGGACTGGAACATAAACATCCTGTATTCTCAAAATCTCACCTTTAAATACCCTTCAATTTTCCTCCACAACCTTTCTGGCAAAGCGATCAGCCCACACAACTCTCTGCAAATCCCTTCAAATCTGGCCTTCTCCCACTCGAAGACCTTTAACCTCGGACCCGACCCATCCCTGTCCATCATTAAGCTAAAGTTAATGGACCCATAATCACTGGATCTGACGTTCTCCACAATGCTCACCTCCATCACCTGCCCTATTTCATTCCCAAACAACAGATCGAACACTGCTCCCCCTCTAGTGGGCACCTCCACATATTGCTTCAAAAAGCAGTCCTGAACACATTGTATAAATACTAAGCCATCCTGTCCTCTTGCTGACTGTGTTTCCCAATCTATGTTTGGAAAATTGAAACCCCCAACCACCACCATCCTATTTCTGCTGCACATCTCAGCTATTTCCTTGCACATTTGCTCTTCTAGTTCCCCCATTTGGAGGCCCATAATATACCCCTATAATAGTAACCTCACCCTTCTTATTTTTTAGTTCTACCCACACTGCCTCAATGTGCCCTCCAGTCTATTTTGCCTCAGCACTGCTGTAATATCCGCCCTGACAAGTAATGCCACACCTCCCCCTCTTACTCCAGCCTTAAACATCTGTTTCCAATTTATCCTCACTAGTTCCTGCCTCATCCTTTCACAATGAGCCATTCCCCAGTTAAGCACTTTCCTATTTTAACTTTTTATAATTTTCCATAGCTATGTTGAAGCTAAGCCAAAATGTTCCCCTACTGAGAGTTCCACCACCTGACCAGGTTCATTACCCAAAACCAGATCCAGTATGGCCTCTCCTCTCATTGACCAGTCCACACACCGTCATGAATCTTTCTTGAATACACCTGACAAGTTCAGCCCCATCTATCCCTCTTGCAGTCAAGAGGTGCCAGTCAATATTAGGGAAGTTGAAATCACCTTTAACTACCACCTTGTATTTCCTGCACCATTCCGAAATCAGACCTTTCCCAGAAGTGATCCCAATGATCCACAAATCTGAACCCCTGAACCGTGCACCAACTCTTCAGCCACACATTCATTTGCCACAACTTCCTGTTCCTACCCTCTCTGGTGAGATTACCACCGCTGAGGTCTTACTTTTTAACTTTATTCCTTAACTCCTTATACTCCCTCTTCTGGACCTCATCATCCCTACTCCTGTCTATGTCATTGGTCTCCACGTGGTCCATGACATTTGGCTGCTGGCTCTCCCATCCAGAATCCTGTGAACTTGATCAGAGAGGTCCGTGACTGCCCTAACCACTGCCTCCATTATCCACTCCTAAGTTAATTAAATTTATTAAATTTACCAACCTTACCTCGCTGGGAGCAAGCTTGCTGAAGCCTCAATCCATCCTTTTATTTGTTCCTGCCAATTATTTCAATTACTTAATTACTCACACCCACATGACAACTCTCTGCTTAACCCTTCATTTGCCCTTCTAACCTTTTTAAAACTCTTCCTCACCTCTCTCTCTCTCCTGTCTGTCACTCCTCTCTCCTCGATGCTCCCTTGATTCAAATGATGCTAGGCTCTGAACGTAGAACATAGAACAGGACAGCACAGGAACAGTCCCTTTGGCCCACAGAGTCTTTGCCATCCACCATGCCAATTTAAATTAAACTCCTCAGATACTGAAACAGGAATAAATGAAAAATTAATGTCAAAAATCTCACACCCTACATGCTCCCACTTTCACTGCCAGCTCCTAAATTCCACTCTACTACACAATTCCAACTTTCATAAACCCACAGCGACCTCCCAGTAGCCAACCATTTCAATTCTGAGTCACACTCCCAGACTCACATGTCTGTCCATGGCCTTTTGCACTATTCCACCCAGACCACCTGCAGGTTGGAGGAACAACACCTTATCTTCTTACTGGTCACTCTCCAGCCAAATGGCATTAACATTTACTTCTCTGCCTTCTGCTGAACTTGCTCACCTTTTCTTCCCCTTTCCTGTCTTCCCCCTTACCCACCTACCCATCCATCCCTCCTCCCCCTCATTCCTACTGTCCCCTCCCTCCTCTCATCCACCTATTATCTCCTGCTTTTCCACCCCCCCCCCACCCCCCAGCACCTGCTGGCATTCTCTCATACCTTGATGAAGAGCTGAGGCCCAAATTGTCAGTTATGTATTTCTACCTTTGCTACATAAAGGTGTGACAGAGTATATAAAGGTGTTTGAGAGATAAATTGGAAAATGTTAGAACAGGTCACACACAAACACCTTAAAACACAGAGTTTTTGCCGGAGCTTTTGCAAGAGTGATCAAAGACTTGAATAATGGAGTGTTGTTTGCAGAAGGCAACAAATGTAAAAACAGGCAGTAGCAGCTTTGCCTGGAAAAAAAGAATTTACTGTCTGGAAGGTCATGTGGTCTTTGGAGGCAGAGAGCAGAAAAAACAGGCTTTACTCTCAGAGTTGCAGGGAGTGAGAGAGAGAAAGGAGACATCGTTCCAGAGGGAGAAGCTGGCAAGCTTTGGAAGACGGCCTGGTCAAAGGAGAGGACTGGCTAGTTGGAATAGGAGAAACAGAAAGGAACTCTGTGGTGACCTGAAAGAAAGAGGTTATCATTTGGAGAACCCTGAAAGGGGGCAAGACACTGGAGTGGCTGATTAAAAAGGAATCCATTGTGGATGTCCTGGAACAAGAAAAACTCTCTCTGAAAATCAACAAGAACCCTTCTGAGTGGTAACCATTTACTTATTAAGCACCAAGGCCTGGTGAACTTTATTAATGTTAACTTCTATGAACAGTACAAAAATTGCCTGCAACCAGTGAGATTGGACTGTGAACCAAAGAACTTTGCTGAATTTACAAACCCATTAGACACAAATGCGCATAGAATTAGAAGGGGGTTAAGTAGGCTAAGTGAATCAATAGAGTTAAGTTAAAGTTTGATTCTACTTTCATGTTCAAAGATAATTAAAAGCAACTTTTGGTTAAGTAACCCTTTGTATTTGTGCATATCTATTGCTGCTGGGTTTTGGGGTCCTCTGGACTCGTAGCAAAGGACACTGTTTGACCTAATGAGCTTCTCCAGTGTTTTGTGTTTTTTTACTTCAACTGCAGTGTCCGCAGATTTTCGCTATTTACTTCTTTTGTACACCCTTGCTGTGCACACGCACACCCACTTTCCAGTTGAATTCACTCTATATATCATTACCTTGCCCCTTCCACCATCCATGCCTCCTTCCTTTTATGTGCTCCTGCCCCTTCACAGACCACACAAAGTAGAAGCTACCCACCTCTTCTTCCACATTCAAACAATCCCGGCCCCACATACACTCCTTACTCACCCTTATACTCTTACCTGATGCCATACATCCACATAATCTTATCTCTGCATCCCCACCTCCTCCATATCCAATAGCTCCAACATATTCATTCACTCCATCTTCCTCTCTCATCATTCCTCATCTTTATGCCCCTCACCTTTCCTTTCCCCCTTCATCATATTCCCAAAAGAGCACAGTGGAGTCTTTAGGATGATGGAATTGTTGCACCTTGTAGCATCTTGTTTCTCAAACATTAAGGGGGGGCAGCAGTGGTCCTCTTGGAGGGGGGGGGGGGAAGAAATGGTAAGCAAACCCTCCTCACGAGGAGATAAATTAGATCACGTTTGAAGATGAAGAATTTGATGATACTCATAAGATGAGATAAGATCATTTATTTTTGTACTGAGACACAATTTGGTGTGCTACAATAAGCCTGGAATTAATCTTATCTCAGTTCAATCTTGCTCTGAACTTTTACTGCGGTCATTTCAAATGCCTTATCCCTGTTTAGTTTACTTTATCATCAATTGGCGGCCATCCAAGCTCAACAACATTGTGTGGAAACATCCTTTAAAACAAACGAACATATGCACAACTGCCAGGGGAAGGGGTTGAAAGCAAAACAAAGCAATGGATGTGATGAAAGCCGACTTCCAGGGCCTGCTGTCAACAAGCGATATTAGTCCTCTTTAGCTCAAGTTAGAGAATTACTAGTATAACAGGGAGAGTTAAATCAACATTTCAATTTTTATCAGTGAATAAAACAGATTGCTTGTAAAAAAAAACAATTGTAACTTGAAAAAGCTACAACTATACTCTAAATGTCAATTAAAAAAATAGCATATGACAGTAGCAGGACCTTCCATCCCACTGTTACAGTGCCAGTGTCCTGGATTTGAATCCAACACTGTCTGTAAGGAGTTTGTGCAATTTCCCCTTGACTGCATAGGTTTCCTCTGGGTGCTCCAGTTTCTTTCCGCTCAGAGGTTGTAGGTTTATTGATAAACAGTATTGGTGGGGGGAGGGGTGGTGGTGGTCACGGGCCCATGGGACAGAAGTGGCTGTTACTGTGCTGTACCTTTAAATTTATAAAAAAATAATTAAGAGGTGGAGAGACAGGTAGAGGTCGAGACCATAAGGAAAGATGGTGGTGGAGGAATAAGAAAAATAAGAGTGAGAGGGGAACATAAGTGTTGGAGTATGTAAAGAAAAGATGGAAATATTGGATCCAGATAGGGTGAGATCCACCCTCTTCCCTGTAGTCCTGATAAAGGGTTTCAACCCGAAACATTGACTAATCATTTCTACCCTTGGATGTTCTCTGATCTGCTGAGTTTCTCCAGCAATTCCCCGGGTTGAAATGGCTAACACAAAGGGGCAGAGATTTATGGCGCTCGGGAATACATACAGGGCTGATTTTCATAAAGAGAGTGATAGATGTGCTGTCGGCAACAGTGGTGGAGGCAGGCAAGATAGGATCTTTTAAGAGACCATTAAAGTTCAAAGTTTATATTTACTGTCAGAGTCCATACATGACATCACATACAACCCTGAGATAATTTTTTCCAGTGGGCAGGGCAGAATTATCACTTATCACTTATTGGTAGTGCAAAAAAACTGTACCCAAGAAGATCTGTACACATGTAAATAATTAAAGAAATGTAAACAAGCAGTGATGCCCTGGGCTGTGTCCACCTCCTTTTGCTACCATTAGATAATTACATTGTGATACACTGTCAGAACAGTGAGCAGACACAAGATTCAAAGACTGAACAACAGGCTTTATTCAGCTTAAGGTCTCTGCTGTAGCTAGCTGTGCTCTGCTCCCGAGTGACTGACCTCGAGAGGGGCCAGATCTGGCTTATATCCCGGGTGGATGATTGGCAGCCGGCTGGGTGGGGTTTGGTCCATTCAGGTCAGCTGATTGACAGCTAGACAGGTGTTGTCTGTCCTCCAGTGATCTTCCTGCAGGTACAGTGGTCGCCTCCTGCAGTGGGATAGTGGTGTATCACCACATACATGGAACAGCGTGAAATGGAGAATATGCAGTAGGTACATTCTAGATAGTTGTTAGATTAGGTTATTAGGTTGGCACAACACTGTGAGCCGACAGGCCAGTAATCTGCTGTAGATTTCTGTGTTCTATTCTGTGTCTGCTCATGTAAAATGCCTTGCATGTGGTAATAAAAAAGACCTGATATCTACTCTTTCTTCCGGCAGATAAATGTGACTGGAATAAATATTGGCTTCAAGATGAGCACAGATTACATAGCAATTTCATCAAAGTGTCTGCAGATTGATGTCAGGAGGGACAATTCCACAATAACAAGCAGAAAACAACAGGTCCCAACTGTATTCACACTGATTCTTCTCAACTCCCATCCTCTGTGTCCCATCCACTTTTCACCTCTCACACAGCAGGCGGAAACAATCCCATCCGCGTATCCAATGAATGTGCAGATCATGTTCAACCAACTTTCTCTCTTCTGGCTCAGCACCACCCCAACCAAGCAAGGGAATCTAAGCATGTCAAATTCTTTTTTTTCGAAATTTATTCATAGTATCTCCATACATTCATTTCAAATTGACTTAGTATAATATTACATAATAGATACTAAATAATTTTCAAATTTTCACCCCCCACCCCACCTCCCCTAACCCCTTAGGAAACCACCTTGTGGTGGTTAATTCCCAAAAACCCAAATGGGTGTGATATAAACCACAAGTGGCATATGACTTCCGGGAGCAGAAGTACCACCCCCTCCCCAGGCAGACAAAATACACGTATAAACCGAAAAATCATCATTTCTTATATCCATAAAACCCCGGTCCATCAATTTAACCAATCTTATTCATAAACTCTTTTTTTGAAAATCCAAACTTGATATTAAATTTTCACCCTTTCCACCCTCCCAACACTGAGTTAAACATTGTTTACAATCAATAAAAGTTTTTTTTAATTTTTTTTCAAGTCTTCCTGAATTTCATCCACTGAATTAAAACACCTCTGAACATCCCAGTTCAACACCGAATCTTCCATTCTTCTCAGTCTCAAGTTGAATTTGTAGCTTACTTTCAAAAAAAGTTTTTTTTTCAAATCTTTTAAAATTTTCTTGAACATAATTCCTTCGGTCTTGATCTTCTAAAGCATCAATGTTATTCATAAGTTCTTTCTTCTGTGTTTCCCAATTTAATACCAAATTTTCCACTTTGTCAATCTTCTCAATGTTAAGTTGAAATTATTGTTTATTTTCAAGAAAAACTTATTCAAAATTTTTAACTCTTCTTGGACATTGCTCCTTCGACTTTAATTTTATAAATCATCAATCTTGTTCATAGTTTTTTTCTACTGAATTTCCAAATTTAATAATAAAGTTTCCGTTTTTTCCAATTTTCTCAATATTAAACTGATCTTGTTGTTTAGTTTAAAAAAAACCTTTTCAAAACTATTAAAATCTGTTTGCAATGTATGCATACTCACAGATAATAAATTCACTCTTCCAATATTCCATCCAAACAAAAATCACTAATAAACCTTATTGCAAGTCAAGGAGTTCCATATATATGTTTATCTTCAGAAAATATTTCAAATATTTCAAATCAACATTCGTCGCCATCTTTCAAAAAGGAGTCCGAAATCAACTTTAATAAGTTCTGTTCTTGAGAAAATTCCAGCACCAACTCCGGCTCTGTCTGGGCAAATAGGTCAAATTTCTTCCAAAGTCAAAGAATGTAATTTTGTTCTGTATTCATAGATAATAAATTCATCCTTCCGATATTCCATCCAAAAAAAATCACTAATAAACTTTAATGTTATCTGGATTTTTAAAACTCATGGGCAACCAATGCCAATTACTGCAATTTATCTTCATAAAACATTTCAAATCAATATTCATCACCATCTTTCAGAGGGGTGTCCAAGGCCAGCTTATCCGACAGTCCAATTAATGAGCTCCATTCTTAAGAAGATTCCAGCCTTGACTCCGTGGTTCTGTCTGGGCAAGTAGGCCGAGTTTCTTCCAAAGTCGGAGAGTGTAGTTTTGTTCTGTATTTGAACTCTATTTTCCTTAATCTTTGTTGCCATTTTAAACATCTTTCAGAGAGGTGTCCAAGGCCAGCTTATCCGACAGTCCAATTAATGAGCTCTGTTCTTAAGAAAATTCCAGCCTTGACTCCGTGGTTCTGTCTGGGCAAGTAGGCCGAGTTTCTTCCAAAGTCGGAGAATGTAGTTTTGTTCTGTATTTGAACTCTATTTTCCTTAATCTTTGTTGCCATTTTAAACATCTTTCAGAGGGGTGTCCAAGGCCAGCTTATCCGACAGTCCAATTAATGAGCTCCATTCTTAAGAAGATTCCAGCCTTGACTCCGTGGTTCTGTCTGGGCAAGTAGGCCGAGTTTCTTCCAAAGTCGGAGAGTGTAGTTTTGTTCTGTATTTGAACTCAATTTTCCTTAATCTTTGTTGCCATTTTAAACATCTTTCAGAGAGGTGTCCAAGGCCAGCTTATCCGACAGTCCAATTAATGAGCTCTGTTCTTAAGAAAATTCCAGCCTTGACTCCGTGGTTCTGTCTGGGCAAGTAGGCCGAGTTTCTTCCAAAGTCGGAGAGTGTAGTTTTGTTCTGTATTTGAACTCTATTTTCCTTAATCTTTGTTGCCATTTTAAACTAAAAACAATTGATAAACAAAACAAAGACTTTTAACAGAAAAGAAATATTCTTAAAACGGGTATTTATATAACTGCCTGGGGGAGACCGGGAATGCACGTCCGCTCCCTACGCCATCTTGCCACGCCCCCAGCATGTCAAATTCTTCACTTCACATTTGCCTTGATGTTAATTGTTTTGAATTTAATATTTTTGCTGTGTACCCTTACTCTGTGGTCAAATGAATGTTGTTACCCTTCCAATTCCACCTAAATTTGTTTGGGCATTGACTTTTCTTACTATTTGACATTTGGCTCACGAGATGCAGTTTCTAATCCTCCCTTTGACTTCATGGGGAGCATATTTCTTAAACTTCCTACAAACTCACCCAGTCTTGCTTTCTGCACTACTGCCGATGATACGAAGGTTGGAGGAGTTGTGGATAGTGTTGAAGACTGTTGTAGGTTACAACAGGATATAGAGAGGATGCCGTTTTGGGTGGAATAAATGGCAGATGGAGTTCAATCTGGATAAGTGTGAGGTGAAATATTTTGATAGGTCAAACTTGAAGGCAAAGTACATGGTTAATGGTAGTGTTACAGAGTTCTGTGTGGTGTATTGGCTATGTATTGTGTGGTTTTATGTTAAAAAAGTGACAGTTTGCCTTAGAGAGCCAAGTGGGAGGTGGACAGCTGAGAGAGTGGGAGACAGACTGAGCATGTGCAGAAAAATGATCTAAAAATTTCTTCTCTCTCTCTCTCTCTCTATCTCTCTCTCTCTCTCTCTCTCTCTCTCTCTCTCTCTCTCTCTTTATCAAACAAACTGAATTTTGTTTATGATCTTTGCTTCGGTTGAGATCGAAGTTTTGTGAGTCTTGTGTTTGTTTTGTGTCTAAGTTTTTCTGTGGGCTGGTTGGAAATATAACTTAGACTTTAATTACTTATGTTATATTTATGCTGGGGAGTTTATTAGTTTTACACTGTTATAGAAATTTGCATAGTAACCAATGGGCATTGTTATAAAAGGGGGGATTTTGAATTAAAGCTTGAAGGTGAATTTTTTTGTTAATAAAGTTATTGTTCATCTTTACCCCTGTGTGATAGGCCTTCTTTGTGGTTGCTGGTTTGATCTTGTAACAGTAGGTAGATGTTAATAGTAGATCTATGGATTTGGATCTCAAGGTCCCTCTTTCCTTCCACATGTAAGTATACTACTTAACAGTGTGGAAGAACAAAGATTCAAGATTCAATGTATTTTCATATAATAAAGACAATGCAAAACTACTCTAAATTTGTATTCATGTGCTTTAAGATTCACCATCAGTAGAAATTGCCTGAAGCACCTCTCATAGTCAGAAAAAGAGAAGCAAAAGAGAGTTCCTTCAGATTCATTGAGTGTCCATGGATTTGCCTGCAGCGTGAATCCAGAGGGACCTTGGGGTCAAAATCCATAGGCCTCTAAAGGCTGCTGTGCAGGTTGAAAAAACAGTTAAGAAGGCCTTTGGTATGCTGGACTTCATTGATCGGAGATTGACCTCAGGATTCATGAGGTAATGTTGCATATCTAAAAATCTCAGGTAGACTACATTTCAAATATTTTGTTCGGTTCTGGTTGGTTCATTACAGGAAGGACGTGGAAGTTATGCAGAGGAGATTTACCAGAATGCTGCCTGGATTGGAAAATATATCTTATGAAGCGAAGTTTGCAGAGATAAGGCTTTTCTCTTTGGAGTGAAGAAGGATGAGAGGTGACAATAGAGGTCTAAAGATTGTGAGAGGTAGAGATAAGGTAGACCGTCAGCACCTATTTCCTAGGGCGGGAGTAGCAAACACCAGAGGACATGTGTACAAAGTGAAGAGAGGAATGTTTAGGGTAGGGTTTTGCGCAGAGTTGTGGGTGCCTGGAAAGCATTGCCAGGGGTGGTGGTGAAGGCTGGAACAATAGGGGCATTTAAAAGACTCAGACTGACACATGGATGAAAAAATGAGGTAGGAGGGGTTTTTTTTGGTAGATGTATATGGGTTGGCACAACATCGTGAGCTGAAGGGCCTGATCTATGCTGTAATGTTCCCTGTTTGATGTTCCTTGAAACTCACTGAGTGCTGCTCCCATTGCGTCCTTGAAAACACTGGACCTTGTTTCCCACGCTCCTTTTAAACTCACCAGGACTCTATTTCCTGTGCTCTCTTTAAACTTACTGGGTTCTCTGGAAAATTTATTATATTACTGCACGATATTTAAAGTGAATTAAAAATGCATCGAAGTTTCAAATCACTCTGAAAATCTTCTGGTCTGGCACCACCAAGGTCCCAAGGGAGCCAAATGTGCCATGCAGGGAGGCCTCAATAAACACACAAAGCACACTGGGACACAGAAAGCTGAACAGGACATGTGGAAATGTGGAATGACTTGATCTTAAATTTATGGACATTTACCCCCTCCATAAATCTTCGTCCGTGAAGCCAAGCCAAAGAAAGAAATTGTCCCATGCTCAAGAATTCCCCGTTGTATTTTCCAGAATCTGTTTTATCAGTCAAAGGCTGTGTATGAGTGACTTCCCAACTATTAGTTGGAATACCCTTAATAACCAATAGATGGCAACACTGACCTCAGATGTTGCAAAAAATTTGGATGTGAGAGCTTGTAGAGTGTGGGGGAAAAATAATCGCCCTTTTATTTATTTGAACAAACTATCAGGATTCTGCAATTATGTGTGATGCTTTCATACCTAAAGTATTTGTACTATTCAAACTGTCATTGTTCCAGAAACATTCTTTGTAATATGAGATATAACTGTTCAACATTTATAACCTTTTATCTAGAAGATTCAATATTTTTTTGTTGGCATGCACATATATATGCAACATTTGTCAACCTTTGCTTGCCATAAAGGCGCACAAGGAGTTGCCACTAGTCCTGCACCCGCTCCCCCCACCCCAATTAAGAGAAAGAGAAGCAAAATAGGGCCCTTTCAGAGACAACGAGTGTCCTTGGATTCGCCTCCTGTGTTCCTGTAGCCTCTGCATCTGCACGGCCTCCTGTTCCTTCCAGAGATGAACCTGAGCTCCTTCCTCAAAACCTCCAATACGATTCAGGAAGCTGCCAACACCCGAGGCCTTTGGGAACACTGCTCACCATTGCACTCTCACGATTCCTGATCCCGATACCTTGATCCCACAAGCCAGTCTCCAGCAGCCCAAATCCTGGCGAGAGCCTCCATGCCCCTCACTGGTCCACTACCCTGTTCACCTTCATCTTCCTTGGACACTTCTCTCCCAAGCTTCTCCCTCTCAGTAGGGAGTGCTCTGCCACTGTGGCAGCCTGCACCAGTGTGCTGATTCCCAGGACCCCTTGTGCTTTGCTGCAAAGCATGGCCACCACCATTTTGGGCATGGACCTGTGAGAGATAATGGAATATGGGAAGTTAATCAATTGCTAAATAAGAATGAATTAGGATGGGGTGAAGGGATAATGGAATAAGGGAAGTCAAGCAAGTGCTAAATAGGAATGAATTATGATTGGTTGAAAAAGGGTGGAGTAGAATAGAGTGTGAAGAAGGGTTAAGCAAGTATAATAGAATAGGGGTCTTATAGCAAGTAGATAGATTTAGCAAGATTTATTATAATAGATTTATAATAATAATAATAATAATAAGATTTAGCAAGTCCTGGGGGTTGAGATTTATGAAGAAGTACAAAGACATGGTAAACAAGTTTACACACAGAAAGGTACACAAACTGCACGTAGGCAGAATTACCTAATGCCAAACCAATCCAGGAGGCAGAAGAACGTTAAGGGGGGGAGGTACCTCTGTACTGAAATAGAATGCATAAAAAGTTGGGTGAGCCCCAGTACGTGTGTGTATTCCAGGGTAAGGGGAAGCACCCAAATTTGCACTGTTGTAAAATAAATATTCTTTGTTCTCAATTTTTGTCTCGAGTGAAATCTGTGAAGGCACCTCTGCTTCTCACAGACCTCTTGTGGTTTTGAAGACATTGAAATAAACACTGCTGGCCCCTTCTACAGGCTATTCAAAACCTGTATGGGGCCATGGGCATAATGAGCGGATATGGGGCCCTGTAGCCCTGTAGATGGTATGCCTCCACTTACCACTCCTCACAGATCTGCACCAATAGGAACGCTGTTATTCTCAAGATGAATTGTTTCTATATTTGATGGACTGTAGCGTGGTTGGAATTAAAGCTGATGCCAGATGGTCCATGCACATATAATATAATTTTGACATGCAGTATGGTAAAGGCCTTTATGAAATGGCTTGTTACAATGCTGAATGTCTAAATATTCAGCGCCTGAGTCTATGACACCCAATTACACCCAATTGACCTCCACCCCCAGTACGTTTTGAATGGTGGGAATAAACTGGAGGATCTGGAGGAAATCCACGCAATCACAGGGGGAACGTACAACCTCCTTACTGACCCTAGTCGCATGGTACTAACCGTTACACCGACTGAATATGAATTTTAGATCAAGGGAAGGTCTTTGATTGAGCAGCTATGAATGCTTGTACTGAGGGGCTCATACAGAGATGGTTTACGACAGTCACAGCCCTCCACCTTTGGTGAGGCACGCTCCAACAGCAGGGTAATGATCAGCACTAAAACCCATGTCTCATATGAAGGACTGAGTTCATTTGAGAAAAAAAATAACTCAGCAGGAAATGCAGAGGAGCTGCAGGAAGATGGCAAGGGCTTCGAGGGCTCAAGCCCAAAACATTGGTTATCTATCTTTATCTTTCCTACATAAAGTACACTGCTTGACCAGCTGAGTTTCTACAGCAATGTGCTTTTATTTGTAATGTTCTGCACTGTGACCACAAAATGATAGCTTGCCCACCTGCATGCATCCCTGGACAAATGATAGCTTGCCCAACTGCATGCATCCCTGGACAAATGATAGCTTGCACACCTGCATGCATCCCTGGACAAATGATAGCTTGCGCACCTGCATGCATCCCTGGACAAATGGTAGCTTGCGCACCTGCATGCATCCCTGGACAAATGATAGCTTGCGCACCTTCATGCATCCCTGGACAAATGATAGCTTGCCCACCTGCATGCATCCCTGGACAAATGATAGCTTGCGCACCTTCATGCATCCCTGGACAAATGATAGCTTGCCCACCTGCATGCATCCCTGGACAAATGATAGCTTGCGCACCTGCATGCATCCCTGGACAAATGATAGCTTGCCCACCTGCATGCATCCCTGGACAAATGATAGCTTGCGCACCTGCATGCATCCCTGGACAAATGATAGCTTGCGCACCTGCATGCATCCCTGGACAAATGATAGCTTGCGCACCTGCATGCATCCCTGGACAAATGATAGCTTGCGCACCTGCTTGCATCCCTGGACAAATGATAGCTTGCGCACCTGCATGCATCCCTGGACAAATGATAGCTTGCGCATCTGCATGCATCCCTGGACAAATGAAAACAACTGTCTCATTTCGAGGAGACTGGTGGAATTTTCCATCACCATCTGGACACTTGCATGGTACTTCCATCTGCACTCAGGCCACTATGGTTGAGACCACACTAGTTTGAGTAGCCTAGGTATTGAGGGAAGTACTTGTCTCCTAAGGTCCACCTCTTCCAAGCAATAGTGTGACCCTGAATTTAATGGAATCAACACAGGATTCATCATCAGGAAATTCTTCTACAATGTGGTTGAATAATCCTTTCATGGTTCATAAAAAAAGGCATAAGTAATTATTGGGAAGTATAGCCATTTAAATTACACACACAATTCCAACACCAACATGGCCTCGTCTGCTGCCAAACTGAAGTTACCTGTAAATTGATGGAACAACACCTAATATTCTCTCTGGGCACTCGCCAACGAGGCAGCATTAACAATGATAACCCCCCCCCCCCCCACTGAGTCTCTCTCTTTCCCATCTCTCTGTCTCCTTTCCTCCTTCTCCCTTTCCCTTCCCTCTCCTTTCAGAGATATACCTCCTCCCTTATCACTTCTCAGCAATTTTTTTTTTCTAGCTTCCCACCATTATATCCATCTATGACCTCTTAACGGTTAGCCTACACATCTTCCCCTGATCCTTTCTACCTCCTCTGCTCTCCTTCCCTTATCTTTCTATTCAGGCACGTGCTTGGCTTTTGCTCAGACCTTGACAAAGGGCTCAAGCCCAAAACATTGGTTAATCCTTACTTCCTGCAGATACTACATGACCTGCTGAGTTTCTCCAGCACTTTTCTGTCTTACGCTGAAATCTGTGTCTGCAGATATTCCTGTTTACCAGCCACATGCTTCTGCGAAGGCGCCTTCTGTGCACTTGCATCTACCCTAGGCATCGGGAGATCGGGAGGAAACTTTATGCTAACTGGCCCAGGGGCAATGCTTCTATCATTGCCTAATGCTGCGGGCAATGCTTTTACTTTTACCTGTGTGGAGGCACAGTTATTTGCCCCAGTTTATCTGTCAGCATCTGAAACAAGTGTGAGACATGGGCTTTGACAAAACCCGAAAGAGTAATTAGTGAACACAAGATAAGCAGCTGTGGAATATGAAAAAATGACCAAGCTCCTGCTAACTTTCTCAAGCAGTGTTTTGAATTCTTTTAATCTGATCCATTTCAGCGCTTGTGAAGCTGTTGAATGTTTCTCTCAGTTTCTTTTTTTTTTAACTCTGGCGTTACTGAAAGGATACAAATTCCAGTCTTGAAACTGCCCACATTTACTATTATCCCAAGAAACATAATATGAGCAGTTTATGAGATGGTATGAGTTAATGGAGAAGGGTTCAGAGAGCTCATTGCTGTATCTGACCCGACCTTGTTGATTTTCGTACAGTTGGATAATCATGTTGAGGAACTTTGGGGGACATCCAATGCGCTCTAGTATTTGCCAAAGCCCTTCACGATTACATGAAGCATTGCCAGAGACTATTTTGCGTACCCATCTCTCGGAGATCATTTGATCTATTGAATCCCTGGAGAAGAAAAACAAGGAGGGTTTATGCAATTAGGATGAAGTGAATTCCATTAGGGGTACACTTAAGAGGGAAATCAGAAGGGCAAATAAAGGACACGAGACGGCACAATTAGTGTAGCCGTTGGCGCAATACCATTACGGCACCAGTGACCAGGGTTCAAACCCAACGCTTTCTGTAAGGAGTTTGAACGTTCTCCCTGCGACTGCATGGTTGTCCTATAGGTACTCCGCTTTCCTCCCACTCTTCTAAATGTACAAGGGTCATAGGTTAATTGGGGTGTTTGGGCAGCAGTGGCTCCTGGCCTTGAAGGGGCTGATACATACTGTAAGTTTAAATCAATTTTGTTTTAAAATTAAAGACAGCTTTGGAAAGAGTAAGTAAGGAATCTAAAAGATTCAGTATATTGAGAGCAAATAGCAAACAAAAGAGACAATGTGATTGTCCATGTGTGGAGCTACAGGGGATGGATGAGTTCTTAAATGAATATTTCCCATCTGAATTTACTGTGGAGAGATTTTAGTATTTTTCTTTGACATGGACAAGGTATCAGAAGGCCAGAAGGTGAGATCGAGTGAGATACAAGATGAGCCAACCATTTTGATATAAAACTGGCTTGGCAGTAGGCGTTAGAGTGGTAATGGAAGGTTGCTTTTCAGAATGGAGGCCTGCGAACAATGGTGTACCACGGGGATTGGCACTGGGTCTGCTGCTGTTTGTCAGTTACATTAAAGATTTCGATGAGAATTTTGTTTTAAGTTTATTTGTAGAGTGAAAGGGGTTCTTTCGTGAGCATTTGAACAAGTCAACTTTAACATACATGCAACCATAGTGCGTAGAGGAGGAAGAGCACGCTCATTTTAGAGTGAAATTTCACATTTTTAAGCCTTCTTGGGAGGAGGGAGAAGAGAAGATGTCTGGGGTGTGAAGGGTCCTTCAGTGGGTTTGCTGTCGTTCCTCGGCATCGGGAGATCTGGAATGATCCATGGAGTGGATGAAGCTTTGGCCCACAGTATTGTGCTGGCCTCTGTAAACCTATTTCAACATCAGTCTAACCCTTCCTAATCTCTCAGCCCAGAATGGATGTTATGTTCCAGAGCAGCCGCAGTAAATAAGGGTTTTGGTGGATCTGTATGTTGTACTCGAATTTTTCACAATCAACTCTTATATTATAACATACCATTACTGGCTTGTGTAAACTCACTTTAGTGCAGATTAATGGGAAAAGGGAATCAGTTGTTGGGCTTGTAGGGGCGTAAGGAAATGGAATGAACAGGAGGTTCCCTGCAGTGTCAGCCTGTATCCAATAGGAGGAACTGCCTTCTTCTGCAATGTTATAAAACAGGAAATGAGGGCATTTATGATCCAATTGATACATTGCCTCTAACCTGCTACCTGTCACTACTAAACAATCTACCGTATATGAATCATTAGAATGTTAAATACACTTTTTATATTATATTTTTATGTTTGGGGTAGTGGGGACAAGCTCCCTCTGCCGCACAAATGCTCTTCAAGGCGTGCAACCCAAACAGCATCTGGCAACCAAGTCCAACTCCTGGGTTTCATGTGCTGGCTCAGTTCTTATGCCTGGCAGAGCTGTTCTCACTGACAGGAGAAGGGGCAAAGGCACCTTGAAACCAGTTGCTCCGGGCAGCTGGCTCTCGTTAACCAGGGATGGTAACTCATCTAGGAGAGGGAAAACTCCGATTTCAAGCCTCCGCTGCCTTGTGCCCATGCCCACTGATGAGAAAGGCTTTGGGAGTAAACTCCGAGGAAAAATCAGGAGTCAGACTCCTGAAGGCAGCTGATTGCTGTATCCAGCACTGGCACGGCAACTCCGGTAAAGCTGGTGGCACCAAACTATATCGACTTTCGTCGTTCCTTTGGACCTATCATTAGCACGGAGAGGGAGGGTCCCATTGCATGGGCAACAGAGAGATCTCCACATCAACCCTGCCCTGGCTTGCGCCCTGAAAAGATCACTCCACAGTGACTACCAGAGGCACAGTACCCATGGTCGACCACAACCGACAGAGGCCACAGAGATGGGATTATTCTGTGCTGTGTGGGAAATGTTTTATGTGTGTAGGTGTGCATCTTTTTAGACTGAGGACCAAACAATGCTGTTTTGTCCAGTTGTACTTATATACAATTGCATGATAATAATAACCTTGAACTTGAATGCGTACACCATGGTCTGGGGAAACAGTGTTTCGTCAAGCAGTCTGCATGTAGTCAGACGATAATGACCTTGACCTTGACCTTGATTCAGGTACTGAGATTTTGACGGCTGAGGGGGTAGAGTTAAAGGGGCAATTATTGGATTTTAATAGTGGGCATGACAGATGACCAGAAACAGATGCACAAATCACAAAATGGATCCAAAGCAACACATATTAGCAATGGAATGCTTCATGCAAAACCCGTGCAAGTTCTGGTCTTTATATTTGGTGTGGACAGATTTCCCTCAATGTGTAAAGCAATGGTTCGCCACCTTTTTCTTTCCACCCACATACCACCTTAAGCAATCCCTGACTAATCACAGAGCATCGATGGCATAAGGATTACTTAAAGTGGTATGTGAGTGGAAAGAAAAAGGTTGAGAACCACTGGTGTAAATTCTGGATGTAACGCTGAGCTATCCTTCCAGAAATTATCCGGTGATAAGGGGTGGGCTTCAGGCTAACTCTACTCAACATTCAGTGAAGTTCCCCCAACGCCCATCAAACCCCCATGTCCTCGTCAACAATCTGTGCTGCAATTAATGCAATGATTGTACAGGAGATGTGGTTGCACTAACTCCCTCCTTCCTCCTTAATTCCCGTTCCCAGAGGTACCTGAGCTATTCATCTGCCCATGCCTCTTGGTTCTACCTCCAGCAGTTTTTCCCTGAGTCTGACTCAAGTTAGGAGTATATGATGCCCTCACTGGAAGCCTCAAATAGAAAGACCAATTTCCAATGGAAGAATTTATCAAAAAATACAAAAAAAAATCTCCATATATTTTTCTGTTTTGGAGATACCCTAAACATAAGATGCAACTCTCTCATTGAACTCTAATGAAGGTTCCAGATTTTCTTAACTAAACAACATCATTTTATTTTCACTGACTCTATTCAGCTGTTCCATGAGCAATAATTGGAAATTAATTTATTCTTATCTATCTATTCTCAGTCAGGGAGAAGAGCAAATGTTTCAATCAGAACTCTTGGATTCTTCTGCCAAGGTCAATGGTGAGTGCATCCAAGTGCAGTGGAGTCCCTCTCACCATAGACTGGAAGAGTTCACATGGGAAGAAGGGGATGGTCTGGGGACCTGCACTTGGTATTCTTAGGCCTCACCTTCACCTAGGCCAAATCTATAATGATGGGAATCCTCTAAAGTTACTGAAATCTTGAAGCTTGGGGATAACATGAAAATGACAACAGCTTGAAAATAAACAAAAATTAAAGCACTGCTCTGGATACTCTTTAACCCTTCGATAAATCCAATAGAATTTTGCCTCACAACACAAAAAGCCCAGCTTTCAAATGGATTAAATGTGACCATGGAAAAATTAATTTCAGTGGTCAGACTAAAGATTTAGGTCTGTGAAAATTGATTGGGATCAGGAGAATAAACAGAAATGATTGGAGAAGATGTTTTGCGATTGGATTATTAGGGACAGACAGCATGGTTTTGTGTAGGGGAGGTCATGTCTGGCCAGACTTGATCGGCACTTTTGGGAAGGTGACAAAGATGAATTAATGAGGATAGGACAGTAGATTTTTGCCTCCAGGGACTTTGCTTAAATATTCAACAGGGCCTTTCATGACAGGCTGTTCCAGAAGTTTAAGGCACATGGGATCCACAGAAACTTTGTAGACTGGATATAAAATTGGCATGGCCAGAGAAGGCAGGGGGTAGTGGTGAGTGGTATTACTTTCACGATTGGTATGTGTTCATTAATGTTCCACAGGGATCTGAGTTTAGCTCCACACATGGACAATCACATTGTCTCTTTTGTTTGTCTTATAAAATGCATAAAGAGTAAAACCCCTGTTATTCAGAATTAAAGCAACCAGCAGCCTCAAATCATGGAAAATAAATAGGTAAAACATTTTTAAAACTGGCGTGATTTGTTGTTACACCACCAATCATGCAACACACAATCTCAAGCAACTGGAAAATTCACTTATCCGGCATCTGCCATTCCTCTTGGTGCCAGATACCGGGGGTCTTACTGTAACAGATTTGGCTGAAAATATAGGTGGTCTGAATGGTAAGTTTTCAGATGATGCAAACATTGCTGGAGTGAAGAAGTTTGACAAAGTTTACTGCAGGCTATAGATCATTTGGAAATATGGCAAATGGAGTTTAATCTGGACAAGTGTAATGGAGATGTAGCACCTGGTGGTACTGCTGCACTCCTGTTCAGAGGACTCTACCGGCCAATTAAGGTCAAAGACCATTACCCCAAGCCATCGAGGTGACCCTTCGATTGGCCCACCTAAATCACCAGGTGCTGGAGTACAAGAAGCCTGCCCAGACTCAGCCCTGACCTTCACCCAATTGGCCCAGGTGAATCACCTTGGCTAACCCTGCTGAGCCCCTGCATTTGGCTTCAAGCCATCGGCCACAGCAGCCAATGGGGCCTAGTCTGCCCTGAGTGATTGGCCCCTCAATACCGACAGTGAGGCACGAAGAGGCTTTGGCAGACAGAGTAAAAATAAATCCATGGGGTTTCTATAGGTACATTAAAAGTAAAAGATTAGTGAGGGATAAAATTAGACTCCTTGTAGATAGCGAAGGTAGGCTGAGTGAGGTCAGAGGAAATGGGGGAAATTTTGAATGATTTCTTTGCCTCGGTATTCACTAGGGAAAAAAATATCGAACCATTTGAGGTAAAGAAAAATAGTGGGGAGGTCACGAAGCATATAAGGATAACCAAGGAAGTAGGGATGGCTGTGTTGAAAAAGATAAAGGTGGATAAATCTCCGGGACCGGACAAAATATTCCCAAGGACGCTCAGGGAGGCTTGTGGACAGATAGTGGGGCCATTAACAGAGATATTTAGGATGTCACTGGTCACGGGGGTAGTGCCAAAGGATTGGAGGGTGGCGCATGTGGTTCCGCTATTTAAGAAAGGGTCCAAATGTAAACCTGAGAATTATAGGCTGTGAGTCTGACGTCTGTGGTGGGTAAGTTGATGGAAAATGTTCTGAGGGATGGTATTTACAAATATTTGAAAGTACAGGGATTGATAGGGAGTAATCAGCATGGTTTTGTCAGGGGTAGATCATGCTTGACAAACCTGATTGAGATTTTCGAGGGGGTTACAAAAAAGTTTGATGAAGGGAAAGCTGTGGATGTTGTCTATTTAGACTTTAGTAAAGCTTTTGACAAAGTTCCCCACAGGAGGTTAGGAAAAAAGGTGAAGGCATTAGGTATAAATGAGAAGGTAGTGAAATGGATTCAGCAATGGTTGGATGGGAGGTGTCAGAGAGTAGTGGTAGAAAATTGTTTGTCCAATTGGAGGCCGGTGACTAGTGGAGTTCCTCAGGGATCGGTCCTGGGTCCACTATTGTTTGTTATATATATTAACGATCTGGAAGTAGGGGTGGAGAATTGGATAAGCAAGTTTGCGGATGATACAAAGATTGGTGGTGTTGTGGACAGTGAGGAAGATTACCGTAGATTAAAAGGTGATTTAGGAAGGCTGGAGGTGTGGGCTGAGAAATGGCTGATGGAATTTAATACAGATAAGTGTGAGGTATTACATTTTGAAAAGGCAAATCTAAATAGGTCATATGCATTAAATGGTAGGCTATTGAGATGTGCAAAGCAACAAAGGGACTTAGGAGTTATGGTAAATAGTACCCTCAAGGCTGATACTCAGGTAGATGGTGTGGTGAAGAAGGCATTTGGAATGTTGGCCTTCATAAATCGGAGTATTGAATTCAAGTGTAGGGAGGTTATGATGAAATTGTACAAGGCATTGGTGAGGCCACATTTGAAGTACTGTGTACAGTTTTGGTCACCAAATTATAGGAAAGATATAAACAAAATAGAGAGAGTGCAGAGAAGGTTCACGAGAATGTTGACAGGATTTCAAGGTTTGAGTTACAGGGAAAGGTTGTGCAGACTAGGGCTTTTTTCTCTGGAGCGTAGAAGATTGAGGGGGGACTTGATAGAGGTGTTTAAGATTTTAAAAGGGACAGACAGAGTAAATGTGGATAGGCTTTTTCAATTAAGAGTGGGGGAGATTCAAACAAGAGGGCATGGTTTAAGATTGAAGGGGGAAAATTATAAGGGGAACATGAGGGGAAATTTCTTTACGCAGAGGGTGGTGGGGATGTGGAATGAGCTTCCGGCAGACGTGGTCGAGGCGGGATCATTGGTTACATTTAAGGAAAGACTGGATCGTTACATGGAGAGGAGAGGACTGGAGGGGTATGGACCGGGTGCTGGTCAGTGGGACTAGGAGGGTGGGAATTTGTTACGGCATGGACTAGTAGGGCCGAACTGGCCTGTTCTGTGCTGTAAGTGGTTATATGATTATATGGATATATGGAAAGGAATAGGTAGCTGAAGTTCACAAGGACGATTGCAGCAATTAAAGGGTTATCCTGTGAGGAAACGTTGAAGGCTCTTGGCCTGTATTCATTGGAATTTAGGAGAATGAGGGGAGATCTCATTCAAGCATTTCAAATGTTGAAAAGCATGGACAGAGTAGATGTAGAAAGGTTGTTTCCCATGGTGGGAGAGCCTTGGATAAGAGGATACAACTTCAGGATTGAAGACCGAGAATTTTTGTTTAGCCAGAGGGTAATGAATCTGTGTAATTTGTTGGCACAGCATGTGTGCAGGCCAAGTCATTAAGGCAAAGATTGATAGGATCTTGATTAGCCAGGGCATCACAGGCAATGGGGAAAAGTCCAGGTAATGGGACTGAGTGGAAAATGGATCCTGATTGAATGGCGGGGCAGACTCAGTGGGCTGAATATCCTCTTTCTACTCTTATGTCTTATCATCTGAAGGATTCAAGCCAAAACCCCTTCCTCAGGATCACCAATACCTTCTTCTGTTTTAAAAGCAGCATATTAGAGCAGTCCTAATGATAATATAATATTAATTGTAATATAATAATATAATATTAATTGTAACTTGGACTGTGAAACAGAAGTAATGTTTCCACTCAAAATTGCAGCTGATGATCCAGTAACTCAGTTGCTTGTATAAAAAAATTCACTGATTGTGTTGAATATTGACTAGGGCACAATGAGGTACTCCACTGCACTTCTCAGTCATTGTACCAGGGACTTTCTTTGCAGCCACGAGCAATGGAAATAGGACCTTCCTTTAAATTCTCACCCAAACATCACAGACCAAAAGCAGCTGCATTATCAGAACTGTGCTGGACTTGTTCTTTATTGGGCTCAGGTCTCTGATGAAGGACCATAATATTTTCCCTCAGGTAAGGCTGCTTCCAACAGGTGTGGCTAATCCAAACTCTAACTCAAGAAGAAAATCCAACAGGAGCTAGGGATAGGCAATAAACAAAGATAAACAGAATAAGTCTGCACAGGAACAGGGCCTTCTGCACTCGAAAAAAAAGACATTCATCCCATATTGTCTACACTGAACATGATGCTGTTAAACTATCTCTCTTCTGCTTTTTTATGATAACTATATACCTAATGGGTTGCAATATGGCAGATGCAATTTAATACATAAAAGTATGAGATGTCAAGAAGACTAACAAAGGTAGAACATCCATAGTAAGTGATCAGGCACTTAGGAGTGCAGTAGAACAGGGGTATCTTGGAATATATAAACATACTTCCCTGAATTGGCGTAACAGGTAGATAGGGTCACAAGACCTTTTGACACATTGACAATCATCGATCAAAGTACTGAGTATCAGAATTGGGATGTTATAGTGAAGTTGTATAAGACATTGGTGAGGTCATATTTGGAGTATTGCGTGCAGTTTTGGTCACAAACTTTCAGGGAAGACATCAGTAAGATCCTAAACAGTGCAGAGAAGATTTATAAGGATTATGCTAGGACTTTTGGAACTGAGTTGTAAGGAGAGGCTAAACAGGGTATGACTTTATTTCCTGGGGTGAAGAAGGAAGAGGTTTGACAGAAATATACAAAATTATGAAGGAGAAAGAAAATGCAAGCAGTGAATTTCCACTGAGGTTAGGTGTGACAAGATAAGAGGACATGGGTTAAGGGTGAAAAGAAAAATGTTTAAAGGGAACATTAGAGGGAACCTATTCAGGGAGAGAGTGTTGAGTGAGGAACAAATTGAATGAGATGCCAGCTGAATTGGTGATAGTGAGTTCAAATTTGTCATTGAAGAAAAAATTGGATAGGTACATGGATGGCTGTGGTCTGAGTACAGGTCAAGGGACGAGAAAGCATAATATTTTGGAAAAGAGTGGATTTGTTGTAGTGTTCTATTGTTCTTCTCCTCTATATTCCTACATATTCATGTATCTATCTATGAGTCACTTAAATGTGACTATTCTATCTGCTTCCACCATTAACCCTCGCAGCCTGTTCCAGGCACCAGCCACCTTTTATAAAACTATTACCCACCCATCTCCTTTATATCTGGGCAGCATGTTTAGCTTAGCAGTTAGCGCAATGCCTTTACAGTGCCAGCGATTGGGACCGGACTGAAGTTCGAATCCTGTGCTGTCTGTTAGGATTTTGTACATTCTTTATTCTCCCTGTGCCTGTGTGGGTTTTCTCCAGGGGCTCCAGTTTCCTCCCACCATTCAAAACGTACTGGGAGTTGTAGTTTAATGGCGTTTAATTGGGTGGTATGGACATATGGGCAGAAATGGCCTGTTACTGTGCTGTATGTATGAATTGCTTAAAAGAAATTAAAAAATACTTCCCTCCTCTCGCCTTTAGTAGATCTCTTGGTATATTTACCTAGATTCTGACTGTCTGCCCTACCTATGCCTCTCACAACATTGTAAGCTTCTATCAAGTCTCCCCTTAGCCTCCGATACACCAGAGATAACACCCCAAGATGTTCAATCTCTTCCCATAACACATACACTCCAATACAGGCAGCTTCTTCTGTACTCTTTCCTGCAATGGGGTGACCTGAATTTTACACAATACTCCAAGTGCAGCCTAGCTAAAGTTTTATATAACTGCAACATTACCCTTATACTCAATGATTTTTAAAAAAAGAACACAGGTTACACGCACAGAGAAATCATAATTGTGTCACCAGTCATAATATTACAGATACAATATTTATGAATCATTAAAATTGGAGTCTTAGAGTCACACAGTGTGGAAACAGGCCCTTTTGCCCAACTTGGTCACGCTGTCCAATATGTTCCACCCACACTCATCTCACCTACCTGCGTTTGGCCCATAATGTTCTTAAACTTATCCTATCTAGGTGTCCATCCAATGGTTCTTAAATGTTGATATCAAGGACTTCTTCCAGACACCCATCATTCTCTGTGTAAATATTTTACCTCTCACCTTAAACCTATGTCCTCTAGTTACTGATTCCCCTACTCTACGTGTTCATCTGTTGGAATAGCTCGAGATAAACAAGTTGTTAATATTTAAATCTCAATGTCACTTGCTGATCTAAGGAATCCAACATTATCTCAACAAAAGTTGACATAAGAGAGTTAAAATCTAATTTTGATCAAGATGGGAGGCCAATGAAGATATTGTACTTGACCATAAAATACCACTTTGGATCTTGCCCACAGTTGGAAATATGACAATATCCCTTGCTTGAAGAGTGCTTGAAACTGTCAATGGAATACATTACATAGATTACTGTTGGTGACTGTTCCCATGAAGCAATGTGCATCATGGGAGCATTGCCATACATGCCATTGACTTCTGGTTTGCTTACCACTGGCATGCCTCAAATTATTTTCCCTTTTGTGTACTTTGAAAACCACAAGAGCTTAACAAATGAACGCTGACAGATTATTTCTTTTCCAATGCTTTTACCATATGTCAGACTTGAATTATTTTGCTTATTTATTTCAGTTTCCTCCCTATGAAAAAAATGCTGGATGGATATTTTCTCAACTGAAAGAACTATGAAAAACCCAAAAATTGCTTCTAAAAATAAAGCAAAGAAATGGCTTGCAAGTTTTATGTTCGAACAACATTGTTCTCACTTAATGTTAAACTTTACTTCACTTTGCTCATGGGATGGAGACATCAATGCTACATATCTAAATTTCTTTTAGAAACTTAGCTTCATTGTGGAAAATTTGGTCACAAGTGTACTCCAACAAAAGAACTGAAGACTCTATATGTGGGGAAATATTAGTTTATTTTAAGATTCCTGATTAATGTAATTATTTAAATTTAACTTTCTCAACTACTGCCGTGGCCTCCAAATGAAAAAAATCCAGCTTCCCACATTCTACTTCAGTAATCCAAAATCTTTGCCATAGCCGTTGCAAAGGTGCCCTTTTGCAGATTAGGTTAAACGTATCACCAATGGGATTTGTTACCATGAAAAACAAACTACTGGGGGTAAGAATAAAACACAATGGCTGAAGTAAAACTACTGGGAGAAATTGGTTCATAACCTCTGGGCAAAACATGACTTGGCTAAATTAATGATTCCAGAAGAATGGATAGATAACGTTATGTAGTGTCTTAATGTTTGAAAACGCAATGTTTCGGCCTTTTTTTAAGAAGATAGTTAAGACTGAGGAATTAGGACATTGAGGTGATGATGGATTATTTTCTTGAACTTCTGATGTTCCTCTGGTGAAGACACTCCCATGGCGCTACCAAGTAAATAATTCCACAGTTGTTATCTCATATGTTGAGTATTTTCAGAATGTTTTGCTTTATTTCATATTTCTAGTAGCAATGGGATTTTTCTTCTGCATTAGGACCATAGAACACTACAGCACAGAAACAGGCCTCTTTGGCCCTTCAAGTCTGTACCCAACCATTTTTTTTTGCCTAGTCCCACTGACCTGTACTAGCCCACATACATTACCATGTTGACTATCTCCAATCAGTTTATGGCTATCCAAATAACTGTATATCTGATCTCTTAGAACACCTTCCAATAATTTACCTCATACTGTACTAAATTAGCATATTGCACAGAGTCTGTGGATTTTTTCAAAATCACCTGCAATGGGGATTACCCTTCGAGCAAAATTTCATAGATCTCCAACACTGATGAAAGAAAAGCATTTTACTGTCACTGAATAATGTTACTCAAGGGGGAAATGAGATCTTGAGGAAACACACAGTCTAATGAATGAAAATAGAACATAAAACATAGAACATTGCAGTATAGTACAGGCACTTTGGCCAACGATGTACTGATGGATAGAAACCTTCTCAATCAACTCAACCTTCCCTACACCCATAACCCTCTATTTTTCTTGCACCTATATGCCTGTCTAAAGAGTCTTTTAAAAGTCCCAATTGTACCAGCCTCCACCACTACCTGAGCACCCTTATTTCAAGTGTGATATAACCAGTTTCATAGAGCTGCAACAATACCTTATGACGTCGAACTCAATCCCCCGACTAATGAAAGCAAATATTCTACCCTGTCAACCTCTGTGGCAACCTTGAAAGATCAATAGATATGGACAGCAAGGTCCTTCTGTTCTTCCACACTAGCCCTTAAAACCTGTTCCATTGCTCAATAAAAGCATGGCTGAAATGATTGCATTTCAACTCCACATTCTTGCCTCTTCCTGGTAACCTTTTATCTCCCTGCTTATCAACAAACTGCTTGCTCTCTTAAAATTATGCAGACAGACTCTGCTTCTATTGTCATTTGTAGAAGAGAGCTCCAAGACACAAGATCAAAAAAAAACTCATATCTGTCCTAAGTGGGTGACCTTTTGTCATTTAAACAATGATGTCTTCTTATAGATTCTCTGAGGAAACATCCTCTCCACATAAAAAAGAATCCAAGATAGCTCAGAGATTTTAAATATCCCATTTGAATTGTCTGTCACTTTTCTGAGTTCTATTAGTGCCCTCATGGAATGTTTACTCAGGAGACAACTGTAGAGCTCGTCGAAAGAACCAAAGACTTGTTGATCAAAACCAAGGCTTTTATTAGCAAAAGACAGGAGCTCTTTACAGGTGGCCGACCAGTCCAGAATGATCCGACCTGGCTAGGGACACAGCCCTTTAAGGCCCAGACAGTAGGCGTGGCTTAGCTCTCAGCCAATCGCTGTAAGCACGATACAGTAACTATATACACTATGTACATCGGTGATAGATCTGTACTATCACAACAACATACTAGGTCAGGAGTGGCCAACCTTTTAATTTTTAATTTAGACACACTGTACAGTAACAGGCCACTTTGGCCCACAAGCCTGTGTCACCCAATCAACCTATGCTCCCGGCAAGCACTCCTGGGCCGAAATGTCCTGTTGATATGCTGTATGTCTAAATTTTTTAAAAATTAAAAGGTTGGTCACCCCTTGGTGTTAGTCTGGTAAACCTTCTCTGAACTGCTTCCAACACACTGCACTTGCACCCTTGCACTTCATCTCAGCCTCCAGTTTCTAAAGAAAACAGTTCCACTCTGTCCTTCTAACCTCTGATCGCATTCTAATGAATTATTTTCTCTCATATCTGTTTACCTACTGTATTTTTAATGCAGTAGCAATCATCCTAGTGCATTTGACAATAAGAGGAACACTCTTTGAACATGTTTATGTTGTTAAGTATTAATACAATCATGTAGATTTATAGAAAAAACATTACAATTTTACATTCAAAAAAATCAGACCTTTAAATTCTCCCAGTGAGACTTTAAAGTCTGAAACAAGAGCTTCAGACATAAATTAAACCAAGAATGACAATTTTAAGACAAATCAAGTTTATTGTCATCTGATTGTACAAGTACAACCTGACGAAACAGTGTTCTCCCGTCCTCTGTGGAAAAACAAGCAGACATATAACCAGACACAGCACACATACAGATAAATATGTAGGACAAGTATTTCATATACACAAATAAAAAATAAATATTGTTTAATGAATCCGGGAGTCTCAGATTGTTAGCGTGAGTAGTTCCTTTTTGCTGTTCATCCTTTTCACAGCCTGGTGGTGCTGGCTCTGATCCTCCTGCATCTCTTCCCCAATGGGAGCAGCTGAAAGATGCTGAGTGCAGTGAGGAAAGGGTCCTCAATGATTTTGCATGCTCTCTTCAGGCAATGATCCCGGTAGACCACGTCAATAGGGGGAGGGAGACTCCACTGGTTATCTGGCCACTTTTATAGTCTTGTTTATTGAACTCTGATCCATTTCTCTGCAGCAACCATGATGCAGTCGGCCAGGATACTTTCAACAAAGCTCCTATAGAAGATCGACATAATGATGCCGCTTCAGTCTTCTTAGCAAGTGCAGTCGCTGTTGTGAGGGGATGTTGAGTGTCCATGATAGCTAATTGGTTAAGTGAACTCCAAGGAACTTGTTGCTCTCCACTCTCTCCACTACAGAGTTGTTGATGTGCAGTGGAGGGTGGTCATTCCTAGTCCTCCAGAAGTCCAAGATCATCTCCTTTGTCTTGTCCACATTGAGTGTCAGGTTGTAACTCTCACACTAGTTCATGAGATTTTCCACCTCTTCTCTGCGGTGCGACTCATCGTTGTTGCTGATGAGGCCGACGACTGTCGTGTAACCTGCAAACTTGATAATGCTGTAGAAGCTGGATCTAGTTATGTCGTTGGGGGTCAATGGCATGAAAATGAGTGGGATGAGCACTCAGCCCTGAGGGGCACCAGCGCTCAGTGTGATGCTGTTACAGGCCCAGACAGACTGTGGTCTTTGCCTTAGGAAGACCAGGATCCAGTTACAGAGATTGGTGTTGAGTCCCAGCGAGAACAGCTTCTGAGGAATGCAGAGATGAAGTCATTGAACAGCTGCCTTGTGTATGAGGAGTCGTTCTTCCGATAGGTCAGGTCAGAGTAAACAGTGTCCGCAGCTGCAATGCTGACCTACCTGCATCTCAAAGCCAAATTAGACAGCGTCATTATCCACAGAAGTGAAAAATTTTCCAGGTTCGTCCTGCCCTCAGGATAAACCTAATCTAGCTGATTACTGCAAATGCTAAATGAAATTCCTTCAGTCTGCGAATCATTTGGCAAAGTGACGGGAGGTGTCAGTTGTGTGACCGAGTGTGCCCTTGATCACTTTTCACAAAATGGGATAATAGTTACTCGTCTTGTGATTATTAAGTGTGGCTTCAAGGAGTCCTTGAAAACTTGGAATTGGAATCAGAAGGTAAATTGACAGTGAACTGGGGTCAAACTTAGCAATAAAGAAGGAGGTTGTAATTTCTGGACATTAATCATCTCAACTCCAAGATATTGTTCCTCAAGGCAATTTTGTATCAAATAATCCTCAACTGTTTTGTCAATTATTTTCCATTCATCATAAGATCAGAACGGAAACAATTCACTGTGATGGCACAAGATTTATTTCCATTTCGTGCTCCTCAGAAAATGTAGCAATCCATGTCTGGCTTGGGATAATCGGCACCACACCATCTTTATGCCACAGGTTCCACCCATTGATTGTTTATAACAAGATGGATTCTCGCCACTTTGCCATTTAACATAGTAACATTTAACATCGCCTTCCCAAGATTGTGTTATATGGCGAGCTCTCCACTGGCCACCGTGACAGAGGTGCACCAAAGAAAAGGTACAAGGACTGCCTAAAGAAATCTCTTGGTGCCTGCCACATTGACCCCCGCCAGTGGGCTGATCTCGCCTCAAACCGTGCATCTTGGCGCCTCACAGTTCGGCGGGCAGCAACCTCCTTTGAAGAAGACCGCAGAGCCCACCTCACTGACAAAAGACAAAGGAGGAAAAACCCAACACCCAGCCCCAACCAACCAATTTTCCCCTGCAACCGCTGCAACCGTGTCTGCCTGTCCCGCATCGGACTTGTCAGCCACAAACGAGCCTGCAGCTGACGTGAACATTTACCCCCTCCATAAATCTTCGTCCGCGAAGCCAAGCCAAAGAAAAAGAATTTATTCTTGTCAATGATCAAACTCCTGTCCAAATATTTCCACCATCTACGGTATGTTCAAACTCAGGGGATTGTTGAATGTGCCTTTTTCGGACTGAAAGTGTGTAATTAGTGAAGTCTGCCAAGGATCAGTTCTTCACTCTCAGCTATTTACAGTCCGTATATAATAAATTAGAGGAATCAAAGGTTGTTGATGACACGAAAACAGGTGAGCGGTTATGTTGTATGAGAATTTTGTACTCTGCTGTAGGATACAAATACGTCAAATGAGGGGGAAGAATCGTAATGGGGAAATTATCAGGTCATATACTTCGGTGAGAGAGAGATCACAAATGATTAAAGTGCAGAAGGTGCATGAATCACAAAATGTTGACAAGATAGGAGCAGAAGTAGTTAAGAAGGCAAAGGGCTCTCATTGCAATAGGAGTTAGAGTTTAAAAATTGGAAAGTATGGTGACAATTTTAAAGAGTGTTCGCAAGGCCACTTCTGGAGTATTGTGCACAGTTTTGGTCCACGTTTAAGAAAGACTACTGATTTGAACTTAAGAATAGAAGATTTTCAAACAAAAAACGACACATTGCAAGGGAAGAAATATATCTGCGAATAATGACCCTCATAAACTTTGTAGTTCTTGTGAAAGTTGGTGAATTAGCATAATATAAATATGCAGGAAGGCTGCACGGTAATTTTGCAGCATGCATCTGCATAAGCTGTGATAATAATAGATCATGACTCAACCTGAAATTTGAATACACAATTCAAACTGACTGGCTTTTAATCTTAGTTGTCTTCAATGTAACTGGGCTTGCCTTGCAGATTTCATGACTAACAGATCATAACATCATACAGTGAGAATTAAGCGAGAGAATCATTCGTTGCACATATTGGAAATAATGGTATTTCTTGTGACTTTGTTCCTTAATTTAGTCTGTATTTGTGTTACTTTTTCAGCTCACTGGTGCCTCCAACTGCTCCACCTTCACCAACAACATTTAAACCACTTATTGCCAATGGGGGAAAAACAATTCTATTTTCCTACAGAGCTTGGGACACAAATGCATTTATCAGTAGAAGAAAATTAAGGAAATGTTAATTTTAACATCACAAAAAAAGATAAAGCTAAGGAAATAGAAAAGACAAAGCCCACAGAATTGTACGGCAGAAGGCCAATCGGCAATTCAGATGAAAAGCTTAAGAGTGTTTTATAGCAAAGATCAAAACCATGGGATTAACATGGAGCCTGTCTTCTCATTCTGGCACCTGATACTTTAATTAACATATTTATATTGCATTAATGTGACATGAATGGTTATGTTCAAACATGGTCCAGCTTGCCCTTTGTTCTTCCAATTTTTAATCAGCTCCTTGTGCTGGCCTGAGTGAACTTTTCTTCCCCGTATATTCTTTCCTTATTTTCCCCCGGCTCAATTGTTGATGCTGCATTAGAATCAGAATCAGAATTTATTGTCATGAACAAGTCACAAAATTTGGTGTTTTGTGGCAGCGTCACAGTGTAAGATGAACCATCTTACAACGCTAATGTATAAAGAAAATATAAATAGTAGAGCACGAAAAGTAAGGCAGTGCCTGGTTCATTGATTATTCAGGAACCTGATGGTAGCAGAGAAGAAGTTGTCCTTATTCCGTTGAGGGCTTGTCTTTGCCTCCTTCCCGATGGTAGCAGAATGAAGAGGGCATAGCCTGGGTGGTGGGGTCTTTGAGGATAGAGGCTGCTTTTTTAAGACACTGCCTCCTTAATGGAGTGATGTCTGCGATCTCGCAGGCCGAGTTAACAAATCTCTGGAATTTATTCTTGTCCTGAGAGTTGGTGCCTCCATACCAGACAATGATGCAACCAGCCAGAATGCTCTCTACGGTACACCTGTGGAAGTTTTTGAGAGTCTTTGGTGATATACTGAATCTCCTCAAGCGCATCACAAAGTATAGCAGGTAGTGAGCCTTCTTCATAATTGTATCAACATGAATTCTCCAGGACAGATTCTCAGAGATGTTGATACCCAGAAATTTGAAGTTTTTGACCCTCTTCACTACTGAGCCCTAAATGAGGACTGAGTCATTTTCCCCCGACTCCCTCCTGAAGTCCACAATCATCTCCTTAGTTTTCCTAACATTGAGTGCAAGGTTGTTGATATGACACCACTCCAAGAGCTGAGCTGATTTCTCTCCCTCCTGTACGCATCCTCATTGCACTTTGTGATTCTGCCAAAACTTGTGGTGTCATCGGCAAACTTGTAGGTAGCATTGGAATTGTGCCTGGTCACGTAGTCATGGGTGTGTAAAGATTAGGACAATGGGCTAAGCATGCATCCTTGGAGTGAGCCTGTGTTGATGATCAGTGAGGAGGAGGAATCGTTGTTTCCAATTTGTATTAACTGGTCTTCTTATGAGAAAGTCAAGGATCCAGTTGTTGGGTGGGTTGAGGGGGGAATGGGGAACAAAGGCCCAGCATTTGTAGCTTCCTGACCAGCACTGAGGGGATAATGATATTGAAGGGTGAATTGTCTGTGATGAAGAGTAGTTGTATGTATAAGTTGCTGTTTTTGAGGTGACCCAGAGCTGAGTGGAGAGCCAGTGATATTTTATCTGCTGTGGAGCAATTGTGGTGAAAGGAGAATTGAAGCAGGTCCAGGTCTTTGCTTTTCTGGCCATGAGCACCCTCTCAAAGTATTTAATCGCAGTAGAAGTGAATGGCACTGGTCAAAAGTAATTGAGGCAGCTCATATTACTCTTCTTGGGTACTGGGATGATCAATGCCCTTTTGAAGTAGTTTGGAACCTTTGACTGCACCGATGAGAGGTTGAAACTGTTCATAAACATTTCCGTCCAGTTGGCTGATGCAGATTTTCTGTACCCTGCCAGGTATGCTGTCGGGGTCCTGACGGGTTTGCCTTCTTGAATAATGTTCTAACGTTGTCCTCAGAGACAGTCCTCAGCCTTTGCAGGGATTCAAGTCAGCACTCTTTGGTTCTTCTTCTCAAAGCCTATCACAGGCCGAGTGAACAACCCTCTGGAGTTTTCTGACACGTTGAGTCCATATTGTTCTGATATCTGCAGAAATATTTTCAATGGGGAGATCTGGGGTGAGTTGTAGAGAAGAATCTATGAGTACAGGTACATGCTACCCTTTGTCTGGTTGCATATATACACTCAGATGATTATAAACTTGAATTTGAACTTGATGATTCCCAGTATAAATGGATGTTCTTTGTTTGCACACTTTAGCAGAGAACACTGAGGCAAGAAAACAAGAGCTGCCGCAGGACTCCACTTGTTAAGCCCATACCACCACTCAATATGATCATGAATAATTTGCAACAACACTGATATTGACTGTACAGCACAGCCAAGGAGCAGGCCTTTTGGCACACAAGTCTGCAACATTTATGATGTCCAAATCAAACTAAAGCCCTGTTGCTTGCAGTTGGTAGATCACTCTCCATCTTCTTCATATTTACCATATATGCCAATGTATAAGATGACTCTTTATAAGATGACACCCAGAATTTCCATCTAAAATGTAGATTTTGAGCTCTATTTGCTGTATATTACTATCCCAAGTCTGGCTCTTACTGCTGACCAGAGGAGTGATGCTACTGTGACAGATTATGTTATATTTTATATTGTATATAGATATGGTTTAAAGGAGATAAATTGTGGAAAGGTTTTTTAGTGTAGGTCACAAACAAACACTTCAAAACAGCTCTCATTTAAAATGCCAGGGCTCTGCTCAAGCCAGACAGTCCAGGCACCGGGTGCCTTTGCAGAAACTTTGAAGAGTGCCGATAGAGACTTCACAAGTAGGTGTTAATTGGACATTCTGTGGAGTAATGGATTATTGTTTTGGAAAGTAACTGATGAATGAACTCAGAAGATTAGGTCCGGAGCGGCAGTCTGAGTGCAGTTTGCTGTTCTAAGAGGGTCGTGTAGTTTTCTCTGAGAGAGAGAGAGAGAGAGAAGGAGAGGAAGAGGGAGAGTATGAGAGTGACACAGAGAGAGAGAGAGAGAGAGAGAGAGAGAGAGAGAGAGAAATTCGGTTCTAAATGTCTATAGTTCAGCAGCAGCAGCTGGGACTGGAACAGGACAAGCTGGCAAGCTTGAGGAATGACCTCATTTTGAATACAGGTTGTGAGTTCTTAGTTCAGCCTGGTCAAAGCCCTTGTGGTCTATACAAGAGGAGATGGCTGGCTGTATAATGTTTCACTTGAAATAAGGGAAACCAGAAGGAAATATGCGGTGACCTGAATCTGGAAAACCCTGATGGGGCAAGTTTCTTCGGCAAGACACTGAAGTGGCTGATTGGAAGGAATCAGTTGTGGGCCTCCAACGAGCAAGAAATCTCTCTCTGTAAACCAACAAGAACCTTTGTGAGTGGTAACCATTTACCTTTCAAGCACCAAAGCCTGGTGAAATTCATAAATGTTAAATTCTGTGCACAGTATAAGAATTGCCTGCAACCAGTGAACGTAGAGGAGTGAGAAGTGAGATTGGACTGTGAATTAAAGAACTTTTCTAAACTTATATACACATTACATATATGTGCACTTAGAATTAGAAGGGAGTTAAGTTAGGTTAAGTTAATAGTAATAAGTTAAAGTTTGATCCATTTTTCATGTTTAAAGATAATTAAAAGCAACTTTTGTTTAAGTAACCATTTGTCTTGGTGAATTTCTATTGCTGCTAAGTTTCCTCTAGGCTCATAACACTGCTCAGCACATTTAACATACTAATTAAAAAATATTTCAAAAGCAAATTACCCAATGAAAGTTTAAATTGTATTATCATATTTTAAATTAAACCACTGTCAGTTCCTTTAACAAGCGAACCAGCGGGTGGACGGCAAGGGCAGCTTAAAGGCCAACCCCAAAATGGCAGTGGCCTTGCTGTGCAGCCAACAGACAGGGACAGTATGCAGGGAAGAAGGGCATTATTATGCAGGAAAGTACCTATGTGCGCTGCAAACCCGCTTTTGTAATGCATGTTGTGACATCAGCCAAGGGGGCCACGGTGGGAACAGTGCAAGTATATCAGAGCTTAACTTGACTACACTACACGTGTATGTTTTCTTTTGAGTAGCGCGCGGCTACACATTTGTATTCACTTCCAATGCTACTCATGAAAGTCCATTCCGGGCACTGTAAAATATTTGCACTGCACACCTCCCTTTAACTTTCTCCCTCTCACCTTAAATGCATATCCTCCAGTGTATGACACATTGAGTCTCTATTGTTCTGGTGTCTGCAGAAATATTTTCCATGGGGAGATCTGGAGGAGTGGTAGAACCGACTGTGACAGAGTATTTAGAGGTGGTTTGGGAGGAATTGTTGGAGCAGCTTGCACACACACATTTTAAAACACAGAATATTTGCAGGACTTTTGCAGAATGCTTTTTGCAGGAGGCAACAAAGTATCGACAGCAGCTTGCCTGGGAGAGCATGTGATCTTTGCAGGCAGAGCAGAACAGTTTTGCTCTTAGAGAAGGAGGGTGGGAAACAGAGAGGGGAGAGACAGAAATCTGTTCCAAAGGGACATGCTGGCAAACTTTGGAAGGTTGCCTGGTCAAAGGTGTGAAAGGTGACCTGAAAGAAAGAGGATCATCTGGAGAACCCTGAAGGGGGCAAGTTTCGTCAGCAAGACTGATTGAGAAGGAATCAGTTGTGGATGTCCTGGAAAAGGAATCTCTCTCTGAAAACCAGCAGGAACCCTCCTGAGTGGTAACCATTTGCCCGTTAAGCACCAAAGACTGGTGAACTTTGTTAATGTTAACTTCTGTGCACAGTACAAGAATTGCCTGCAACTAGTGAGATTGAGATTGGACTGTGATCCAAATTACTTTTCTGATCTTAAATATACATATACACACCTGCGCTTAGTATTAGAGGGAGGATTAAGTAGTTAGATTAAGTAAGTAGGTTGAGTAATAAAGTTAAAGTTGAATTCTGTTTTCTTGTTCAAATATAATTGAAAACAACTTTTGTTTAAGAAACCCTGTGTGTTGGTGCATATCTAGTGCTGTTGGTTTTTGGGGACCTCTGGATTCTGTAGCAAGACAGATCGAGGAGTATGTACATAATGCCTTGGAAGTGGAGTCACAGGTAGATAGGGTGGTCAAAAGGCTTACTGACAGCCTTTGTCAATTATTGAGTATAGAAGTTGGAAGGTTATGTTGCAGTTGTATAAGTTGTTGAGAAGATACCATTTGAAGTACAGGTATCCCCCCCCCCCCCAACTTACGACCATAATCTGGACCAAATGATCGGTCTTATCTTGAAATGGACGCAGATTGGAATTGCGTACTTACCTTGTTAGTCAGCGACCAGGGGTTCACAGGCTGGGTGTGTCCATCTTAATTCCTGTGCGCATGTGTGAGCCTTTGGTTGGCTCATGGTCGATGGGTTCGCCTATTGGAGTCGGGTTGGCACATGCACAAGAGTTAAGAGCCCTAATGATATTGAATTTGTGCCCTTAACTCTCGTGCATACACCAACCCAACTCCAATATGGGAACCATGCATGTGCCAACAGAAGACTCACACATCTGCACAGGAATTAAGATGGCCATGACAGCCTATGGGCCCTGGGACACACACTAACAAGTTAAGTACACACATTTTGGCTCTTACATGCCTTGTATCCCATTTTAGTTTGTCAAATACCACGTAAACTGCATACATTTTATATATTTTCTTTATACTTGTTTAACAAATTTCCGATCATTTGTGGAGTTGGACGTAAGTCGCATAGGTCGCAAGACGGGGAGTACGTGTATTGTGTTCAGTGTTGGTCACCGTGCTGCAGGGAAAGATGTTGTCAAGCAGGATAGGATGCAGAGAAGATTTACAAGGATGTTGCCAGGACTCGGGGGCCTGAACTATATATAGTTAGAGGCTGAGCAAGCTAGGACTTAATCCCCTGCAGTGCAGGAGAATGAGGGGTGATCTCAAAGAGATATACAAAATCATGAGTGGAATAAATCAGATGTACACAAGAGTTTCAGGGGAAATCAGTAACCAAAACAATGTGGCGCAGATATTCCAGGCCTCATGGATAGAGTCGGCAGCGATTTGCCTTCCTTTTCATCTACTTCAACAACATCCTGGTACCCAGCAACTCACCTGTGGAGCACAAGATGCATCTCTGCCAGCTTTTTACTCGCTTCGCACAGTTGACCTCACCATTAACCCAGAGAAGTGCCCATTCAGCCTCATGGAAATAAACTTTCTGGGGCACAAAATTACCACTGCCGGTACCAGCCCTTTACCAGACACAATGGATGCCATACGACGCTTCACCAGAGTGACAACACTGAAAGGCCAGCAGGAGTTTGTGGGCATGATAAATTTCTACAACAGATTCATCCCTGCAGCTGCGCCCTCTCTTCTCATTAATGTTGGGCTCATCCAAAGAGCTTCAATGGATCGATGAGGCTCACAACGCTTTTGAACACACCAAAGAGACCCTGCCCCACACAAGGATGCTAGTCCACCCACGATCGGATGTACCAACGGCTCTCACAATCGAAGTGTCCAACACAGTAGTGGCTGCTGTCCTGGAACAGCTCGTTGATGACCCCTTGCCTTTTTCATTCGGCACCTTCAGCCGCCAAAACTAAGGACAGCGCATTTGACTGGGAACTGCTCGCCCTCTACCTGGCCATCTGTCACTTCTGCTACATCCTTGAAGGGTCTCCGTTCACTGTCTACATTGATCTCAAGCCACTTATTTTTGCCTTCAAAAGTCCTCTGAGCTGTGGTCTGCCTGATAACAGAGACACTTATCCTAGGTCTCTGAATTCACCACTGCTATCCGACATCATTCAGGTCCCAGATGCACTTTCCAGGCCAGCAGTCAACGCTATGTCGCAAGGCATCGACTACCTTGATCTGGCTCGGGTGCAGCAGAACGACCCTGAGGCATTCAGCATCAGAACTGCAATCATGGGGTTGCATCTCCAAGACCTCCCACTTGACACCGAAGGCACTACCCTCCTCTGTGACATTTCTACGGGCCATCCCCGCCCAATGGAGGAGAACAGTCTTCGGCATGATCTACGGTTGGTCCCACCCCTCAATCCGCACAACAGTGTGACTGGGGTCCGCAAAATTTGTTTGGCATGGCCTGAGTAAACAAGTCATGGAGTGGGTGAAAACCTCCACAAATTGCCAGATGACCAAGGTCCAATGGCACACCAAGCACTAACTCCAGCGGTTCAACGCCGCAACCCGCAGGTTACAACTTGTCCACTTGACATAGTTGGACCCCTGCCAATCTCCCGAGGGTCATGCTACCTATTTACATTGATGGACAGGTTCACTGCTGGCCAGAAGCCATACCCATTCCAAACACCTCCAGAGAGACATGCACCAGAGCTTTCCTCGCCACCTAGATCTCCCACTTCAGGGTTCTGACAGACGTTACAACTGACTGGGGAAGTGCAATTCACCTCCACCCTGTGGACAGAACTCCTCAGACTCCTGGGCACCCAGCTGCATCACACCACAGCTTACCACCCCAAGTCACTGGGCTAGTCTGTTATAAACCCAAAGGACTCCAAAACCCAGCAGCAATATACATTCACCAAGACAAGTGGTTTTAAAACAAATGTTATTTTTAATCAACTTTAAACCTGAAAACAGAATCAAACTTTAACTTATCTCTATACTGAACTAACTCAAATTAACCCCCTTCTAATTCTAAGCGCACGTGTATGTAATGTGTGTGTAAATTTAAGAAAAGTTCTTTGGTTCCCAGTTCAATCTCACTTCTCTTTCTTCCAAGTTCTCTGGTTGCAGGCAAGTCTTATACTGTGCACAGAATTTAACATGTATAAAGTTCACCAGGCTTTGGTGCTCGAAAGGTAAATGTTTACCACTCAGGAAGGTTCTTGTAGGCTTTGCAGAGAGAGATTTGTTGTCCCAGGGTTTCCACAACTGAGGTACCACCATTAGTCACCTCAATGACTTGCTGATGGAACTTGCCCCATCAGGGTTTTCCAGATGGTAACCTCTTTCTTTCAGAGTTCCACAGAGTTCCTTTCTGTTCCACTTATTCCAAGAGAAATATCAGACAGATAGCACTTCCAGCCATCCGCTGCTCTGGAACTTTTCATCATTTTCAACCAACTTCCTGGCTTGCACTGTTCAGCTGCTTTTCAGTGTCACCCACACTAGCTGGGAGAGCTTGTTAACTTCTCTCTCTCTCTCTCTCTCTCTCTCCAACTGCCAACTACCAGAAAGCCCATGTGACCCTCTCACTTGCAAAATCCCCACCTTCTTCAGCAAACAACAGGATTTCTTCTCCTTGGTCAAGATGTTGTCTTAGATAAACAAAACTCAGGAGTGACCTTTCAGTGAGCACTTTGCAGAAAGGTACTTGTAGTCAGTTTGTCTTCTCCAATACAATGGTCTTTTCATTTCATGATGTCATTTCAATTAGCACCTATTTGTGAAATGTGCATCACATTCTCCAGAGATCCTGCAATGTTATTAAATATGAATTCTTCAGTCTTTCAAATAAGATCTGCTTTAAAATGTGTGTATGTATGTAACCCATTAATCTTATCAAATTCTTCCCAATATTTATCTATTACAAGTCGAACACTTCCACCACCATCTCAAATCGGTGCTGATGGCAAACCTTAAGAAGCCCAAATAGGTGGACGAACTGCCTGGGTTCTCCTTGGGATTCGTACAGTGACCAAGGATAACCTCGGGACCTCCTCTGTTGAGCTAGTTTATGGAAAGACCATCGCGTTACCAGGTCAATTCCTCCCTCCAGCAACCAATCAAGCTGCCGACACCAACATCATTCTCAAAAGGCTGCATGACAAACTAGACTCCATTACATCACCCCACCATCACAACATGGCCAATTGCCCTGCAACTACCCCCCAGACTTGTCCTCATGTGAGTATATGTTCATGCACAAGGCTCCCCTTCAGTGACTTTATGAGAGTCCATACAGGGAGCTACACAGGACCATTTTGATGCTCACCCCGACATTAGAGGCAAGGAAGAGTTATTCACTCTGGACTGGTTAAAACCAGCTCATCTGGACTTATGCCAGCCAGTATATTTTCCCCCACCAGTGCACAGAGTTCAGCCACTGAAATGGCACACCTCACCCTTGATGCATCCTGAGACCATTGGTGCTTATTCTGGGGTTGGGGGGGGGCAGGGGCCGTGTGTGGTGACACACATGTTTGCAATGGTGAACTGGCCCCGCTGATCACATGTGGTTGGGAGGACAGTTGCAGCACAGATGGTGTCGCGGAGCTGCCTCTTTCAGTCCAGACCAGAAGGTCGTGTATGCATTTGTGTCATGAGGATGCAAGCACCAGGGCATTAGGGGCAGGACCAAGGACGGGCTTAAAGTCTGCAGCGCAGAATTAAAAATAAACCAGTTGTGATACTCAAGCTCACAGCCTATTGTCTCAGTCTCTTCGCTGAGCCAACTTACAACCCCATATTCCTTAATTCCTCTACTTTCTAAAAATCTATCCAACATTGTCTTAAATATATTTACTGAGGTAGCCTCCACTGCTTCAACGGATTCACCACTCTCTGCGAAAAGGAGATCCTCCTCATCTCCAACCTAAATCTATTACCACAGATCTTGAGGCTATATCCCCAATTCTAGTGGCCACAACCAATGGAAGCAACTCACCTATCTCTAACTTATCTATGCCTTTCAAAATTTTGTACATTTCTATAAGATACCCTCTCATTCTTCTAAATTCAAATGAATACACCCCCAAACAACGCTTCTCATAGGCTAACACACAAATCTTTGGAATCAACCTGGTGAACCTCGTAAGGACCAACTCAAAAGTCACTACATCCTTCCTCAAGCAAGGAGACCAGAACTGCACACAGGGCTTCAAGTGTGTCCTCACCGGTACCTGGTACATTTGCTGCATAATATTCCTGCTACTAAATTCAATCCCTATAGCAATTCCAATTTCAATTTCCTTCTTGATATCCTGCCTGCTCCTGCAAACCAATCTTTTGCAATTCATACACCAACACTCCCAAGTCCTTCTGCATGGTAGCATGCTCCAATCGCTTGCCATTTAAATTATAATCTGATCTTTAATTTTTCTTTTCAGTGGACAGCCTCACATTTACCTATCTATATCTTTCTGCAGACTCTCTGATCTTCTGCACAATTTGCTTTACCACTCAATTTAGTGTCATCTGCAAACTTAGATACACTACACTCTGCCTCCTCTTCCAGATCATTAATGTATGTTGTGAACGGTTGTGGGTCCAGCACTGACCCCTGCAGCACCTCTCTCACCACTGAATGTTTATTCTATATGGGCGTTGTTTGGTGGGACTTGCTTCTCCCATGTCCACATCATGATAAATCACTGATGTCCTTTTTGGCACATCAGGAAACAAAATTAATTATTTCAACTGCATCGGTTCTTGTGACTTCAGATGGCCTAACTTTTGCTCCAAATTAATTATTTCAACTGCATTTGTTCTTGTGACTTAAGATGGCCTAACTTTTACTCCAAATTTTCCAAAATTGCTGAGTTAGGCAGGCACACAGGAACCATGGTTTCTTTAAGTTTGCCCTCACAAGACTCTGTGTTCATAATCTTATGATCCATAACTTCCTCAACCCTGTCAACAACTAACACCTTTGATAAAGATTGTTCTCCACTACCCTTATCCTCATAATATTTTCAGCATATTTATGTGACAAACCTTAGTTTTAGGATGATATGCAGATGAAGTGATTTCTTTTATTCCCAAGTTATAATGCAACTGTTGAAATAACCCAGACATAAAGTTAGATCTTTGATCACTCTGGATCTCTTTTGGTAATCCAAAAACTGTGAAAAATCTTTCTAGGGCCTTTACCACGGTTTTAGCTTTAATATTTCTCAGTGGTATAGCCTCTGGAAATCTTGACACTGTACACATCATTGTACTGGTTACCAGACTTAGTTTTCGGCAGGGGACCTACACAATCTACAATAATCCTAGTGAAAGGTTCCCCAACAACAGGAATAGGTTGTAATGGAGCCACTGGAGGACCCTGGTCAGGTTTCCCTACAACCTGATAAACGTGACATGTCTGGCACCAATTTATAAATCCTTCCTCAAACCAGGCCAGAAAAATTGTTTCAAAATCTTGTTCATGGTTTTCTTTACACCAAGATGACTGTAAGGGGTGGCGGACAATTTCTGCAGATAGCAAATCTTTGTCTGCCTTACTGTAGACTAAAGGAAATTTTGTGTCTTATTGCATTCTCTGTTTCATTACCTGACAATAAAAGAATCTTAAATTTTGAATCTTAAATATTGAGCCTTCTCTGCTCTACCTCTTGGCAAGTATATTTTTCTTTAAAAAAGAGAGCAAAATTGCCTGCAGTTTTCTTATCAAAGCCCAGTTCAGTTATGGCAAGATTTCCCTACGCCTCTTCCTTTTCCTTCCAGCAATAAAGATCAATATTCAATTTTCCTTCCTAATTGCTCTCAAACATGTTGTGCTTCTGGCACAAGGAAGCCTGTCTTACTTAAAGTGGATTATTTAAAAATACAGACTAACCTTAAATGGTGATAACATTGGGTCAAAAAATTAGCCTGGTGGCATTTTAGATTCCCATGCCTCAGCTTCCTCAGTTCCAGATTCAACATTCCATTATTATCATGTAATAGTACAGAACAAGGATTATTACATGAAATGTATGTTGTTGACATGGACTTTAGTAAGGCCATATAACCAAATACAGCAGAGAAACAGGCGAGTTTGGCCCTACTAGTCCGTGCTGAACATCATCTCCCACCTAGTTCCACTGACCCGCATTTGGCCTATAACTCTCCACACCTAAACCATCCATATACCTTTCCAACCTATCCTTGAATATTAACTTTGATCTCGCTTCATTCCCACCGCCTTCTGAGTGAAGAAATTCCTCCTTATGTTTCCCTTAAACTTTTCCCCTTTTACTCTCAATCCATGCCCTCTTGTTTGAATCTCTCCCACTCTCAGTGGGAAAAGCCTATCCACATTGACTCTATCCGTCCCCCTTATAATTTTGAATATCTCTATCAAATCACCCCTCAACCTTCTATGCTCCAGAGAATAAAGTCCCTGCCTGCTCAACCGTTCCCTGTAACTCAAACCCTGAAACCCTGGCAACATTCTCGAAAATCTCCTCTGCACTCTCTCTATACTGTTTATATCCTTCCTGTAATTTTGTGACCAAAACTGCACACAATATTCCAAATTTGGCCTCACCAATGCCTTATACAATTTCAAGATAACATCTCAACTCCTGTATTCTATACTCTGATTTATGAAGGCCATCTTTCAGCCCAATCTTCTAACTGTCCTATATCACCCTGTAAACTTTGATAATATTCCTCACTGTCCACAACACCACCAACCTTTGTTTCATCTGCAAATTTACTAATTCAATTTGCCACCCTATCATCGAGATCATTAATATATATGACAAACAGCAGTGGACCCAGTACTGATCCCTGAAGCAGTCCACTCATCACTGGCCTCCAATTCGACAATTGATAGGAGACAGTTATATTGCTAACGTTTCGGGCGTGTGCCCTTCTTCTCAAGCCCAAAAGGTCAGCAATATATCTTTGTCTCCTAAGGATGCTGAGACCAGCTGAGTTCCTCCAGCATTTTGGTATTTTTACTACAATCACAGAATCTGCAGCCTACCGCATTTCTCTCAGACTAGAAGGGACAAAGGCGCCTTTTTCTATCCTGTAATGTTCTATGGTTCTATGGTTTTAGATTGCCTCTGCCTGACTTAAGGCAAAGAGTCACCCTTTACAGTAGGCCTCATTTGCAAAGTTCATGGTATCTGACAATTCAGTTTGATATCAAAAAGAGAAATTGCACAACTAACAATCAAATTCACAAACCTGTGAATGTTGACAATTTACTTTCATGCTGGATTCCACTGAAAGAATTCCATAATGATTTTTTTTTCCTTTCAGTATGGTGTTTCTGGCCTTAAGCCATACACTTATTTTCATGTTTCTCCGTTAATGCACAAAATGGGAGTTCTATACCCTGGGATTTAGAACATTAATGAGGAATTTGACTGATTCAGAAGAGGAACTGATGAGGTAGAAAAGGGGAAACCATCAAGAAATGAAAGGAATAGTTCAAGTTCCCAGTAGTGAGGTTTGTATTTCTATAAAACCCTTAGAAATGGAAGCAGAAGTAGGTCATTTGGTCTATCGAGTCTGCTCTGCCATTCTATCATTTCCAGATTTAGACTTATTGTCAGCATTCACACATAATGTAGACATTTCTGAAATTCTTTTTCCTCTGGGAGAAACAGAATTACCTCCTTATTTCCACATGTATCTTCCATTTTCTGCCCCCAAGGAAATAATAAATACCTCACTAAATATACTTAAGACACAATTTGAAAAATTTCACATACAAAGAGGGGAAGGAAACTAGGGGAGGGGCCCAGAGGAAATAGAATAAAGACAGAAGGTGTGGGGGGGGGGGCGGAGAGACAGGAAGATGGAGAAAACATCAGCAAGTGGGGGGGGCGGGAAGAAAAGTTAAAGGGAGAGAAAGAGAGTGAGAGAGAATAAGTAGAGCAATAGATGAAAAATAGGTGGAAACAGTAGAATCAGATGGAGGGGACGGATAGGATCTAAAATAAGAAATATCAATGTTCACATTATTAGGTTTAAGGCTGTTCTGGATTTAGCTGTGTTGTTTCTTGTGTTTATATTTGGCCTCAACCTATTGATAAAGGGTTCAGAATCAGACTCAAAATGTTGAATGACCATATGTTTCTGGCCTGCTGAATTCCTCCAACAGTTCTTCGATAAACATTTCAGTGGTTGGAGTCATAAATCACACAAAGAAAAGTGGCATTGATTGCTGGAGGTTAATCATCCCAGATGTGGATATCATTGCAAGATCCTCTTGGGTGATCCCTAACCCCATCAATCTTTAGATGCTTCATCAATGATCTCCCTTCCATCATAAGGCCGTGTATCCAAATATCAATGAATACAGGAAGGAGATTGAAAGTGGCATGGTGCCACAAATGTCAATGAGCTGATATAAATTTCTGGAGAGCACGAAGAGTCGACATTGCTGCCCACATTTAATGCCACTAGGATCAAAAGAGTAGATAGGTTCAATTTAGGAATAGTTATTGCCAATGACCTGACCTGGGACATGCACATTGATGTGATGGGATAGAAAGCACAGCAAAATCTCGACTTGCTTAGCAGACTAAGGAGGTTCAGCATTTCCCCATAGTCCCACAGCAATTTCTACAGGTGCACCATCAAAAACATTCTTACTGATTGCATCACAGCATGGATGGGAGCTGCTCTGCTCAAGATCGGTGGAAGCTACATAAGGTAGTGGTTTCAGCTCATAACGTAACAGAGACTTCCCTCCCCCCCCCACAAGTTCCCGATCACAAGCACCATCTACAACTCCCACTGCCTATAAAAGGCAACCAATGTACCAAAAGACTCACTATCCAATAGCATGGTAGGAACTTCTAAGACAGATTGTAATGCCTTCACAAGGCACTGACAGTCAATGAACACATTTTATTTTTAAATACAGTGTGTTTATGTGGTGGAACACAGTAATGCAGGTGGGACCTCACTGGACTGCACTGGCTGGCCCGCCTCCAACCTGGTAACTCCGCCCCATAGTTTCCCAATAAAGACGGATAGCCCTAGTCTCCTCCTTCAATACCAGCCTTGGATCCGGGCCAGAAGCATGTAGGCATGTGCTGGAAGTTTCATGATATTAAAGCCTTTAATCACTTGCATTGTGTCTGCTTGTGGTTATTGATTCCACTACAGGTTACATGCCTTTCTGGCCACATGCCTGCACCACCCAAATAAAACCCATCTCACCCATTAATCGACTAACCCTGCAAGTCTTTGGAATGTGAGAGCCTGGAGGAAACTCACACAGACACGTGAAGAACATACAAATTCAAAGAACACGGGAAGAACGTACAAAGCAGCAGATTCGAACCCAGGACACTGTGGCTCTAATATTGTTGTAGTAACCCCTTTGTTAACTGTGCTGCAGTTAGTCAATGACAACCATTTGTCTTCAGAATTATGCCCACATTGTGAACGATCAATGAATTTAAAAATGTATTTTATTTGTAGTAATATTCTTCATTCATTTTATGGTATAATTTCCTAAAAGATTTCCTTTACTTTTTCATTTGATTTCAAATTTCACGAGAAAATACTGTTCTCTTTGGACTTGTGATGAAAGTGATGCAGATGTCTCTATTTTCTCAGATAAAATATCAAAAAACGGAAAATTCATCTGAAAAATTGACATCAGAATTATTTGTCAATGGTTAATAAAAACATTATTTATGCAACAATGAGGACTTGAAATGTTCATTTCCTCATTGAAGATTAACATCTCAGGACACTAATTTTATTCAACATGCTCTCATTTCTGGGCCATCTAATGCAACCAGTGCTCCCGTTGTGGTCTCCTCTACATTGGAGAAACTGGACCCAGGTGAGGAGATCATTTTGTGGCACACCTCGCCACAACAGTGGGGATCCCCAGGGGGCATTCATTTCAGTTTCTCACTCATGACAACATGTTTGTCCATGCACTGCCAGACTGAGTCCCCTTGCAAATTGGAGGACCTCATATTCCGTCTGGGCACCCTCCAACTGGATGGCATTAAAATGGACTTTTCCAGTTTTCATTAGGCACCCCCCAACCCCCATCTATCAATATTTTTCCTTTCCTCCATCTCCATCACTCTCTCTCTCTCTTTTCTTTTCCTTCTGTCTCCATTGCTCCAGATCTTCATTCACAGAGCCATCTCCTCTCCCAATCAATTCTCACCTTTCCTCTCCTATCACCTTTTCTCTGTTGATCTATGTTCCTCCACCACTTATCATTTCTTTCCTTCTCCCTAGCTTTTTAATTTAGATGCCTGCCAGACTTCACTCCATCGAGGACATCTACAAAAGGCAGTGTTTAATAAAACAGTCTCTATCCTTAAGGACCTCCACCGCCCAGGCCATGCCCTCTTCACTCTGCTACCATCAGGAAAAAGGTACAGGAACCTAAAGATGAGCACTCAGCGGCACAGGGACAGCTTCTTCCCCGCTGCCATCAGATTCCTGAATGATCAATGAACCAGACACTGCCTTACTTTGATTTCTTGTGCACTATTTTTATTTATTTTTTTGTAAGTTGGTTGTATATGAACGTTTGCTTTGTGACGCTGCCACAAAAGTACTGAATTTTATGAGTTGTTCACGACAATCAATTCTGATTCTGAAGAAGGGCTCAGGGCCGAATCGTGAATAATATATCTTTATCTCCTACAGGCGCTGAGAGACTGATTGAGCTCCTCCAGAATTTCTGTTTATTCTCGTTTCTGCAGTTAAGTTGTAAACCATGGTGATAATTCCTAACTAATTCCCAAGACTTTTTCTGGTTAGAGTTCAAAGCTGAGAGATATTTTTGCAATTTTGGAAGCTGTTGGCAAGGCAACCCTAAGCCTAAACTCACCCCATTAGTGGGAGCATCACAAATGAACAGACTTATTGATTCCATGGGCTTCAGTGCCCCGATGTAGGGGGGGTGGTGTAAATGGCATTGACTTCCCACCTACCTCCCATCTGCACAACATTGCTTCCAGTGAACCCCGGTTGGGTACGTGTTTCAAGAACTGCTTTTTTTCCCTCCCTACAATCTGGCAACCACTAGAGACCCAGCTCTCAGAGTGACTCCCCAGCTGGTGAACTGGGGAATATTGGTGCAGATGCTTTAATGAACACTAATCCAATGAAGAGACATAGCTGCAAGATAAGGGGGCAAAAGGTAAAGCTGAGGAGTATTGAAATTTCATAGCGGTATCATTGTTTGAAGCAGGTGTGCAAAGTGGTTGAAGACCCCTTCCACTCACGTTCAGCATCTTTCATCTGCTTTCATCACGAAAGAGATACAGAAGCATCAGAGACAGAACCACCAGGCTGAGAAATGGCTTCTTCCCATAGGCAGTGAGAATGCTGAATGACTAAACAAATGGCTCATACAAACCCGCTGAGATGCAACTATTTATTAAACAAATTTATTTATTTTATATATATATATGTACCACAAATGCATAATTTGTCTGTATGTGTGTCATGTCCGGATGTGTGTTTGCATGCTTTTCTGCCGAGGACCAGAGAACGTGGTTTTGTCAGCTGGTACTTGTACAATCAGATAAAAAATATAGTTGAACTTGAACTTGGAATATTAATACTCCATGGATACCATCTAAGTCGAAGTTGTTCAAGTGAACCGGTACGGACTTGAAGGGCCGACATGGCCTGTTTCCGTGCTGTAAACGGTTATATGGTTATGGTTAAGTTGATGAGTATTTGCTGTGTATTCTATTTTCCTTATTTTATTTATTTATCAATTATCTTATAATTTCATGTTGCATTTAGTAATGATTTATCAACACAGTGGCCAAGGTATTTCTGTCCCTAATAACTTAACAAGCTTACACAGACTCAGGGCTGGGTGAAATGTACTGGCTGAGAATGTGATGGAGGCAGATCCTTTCCTAACACTTAAGAAACATTTGGGTGATGGACAAATCACTAAGGCATAGAAAGCAATAGACTGAATGCTTGTAACTGAGACTTGTATATCTAGGTACATATTTGTTAGCATGTACATGGTGGGCTGAAGGGCCTCTTTCAATGCCATATGACTGTATGACTGACTCTAAAGTTCAGGGGAAAATAGCTTCCCCATGCACCAGGTCAATTATCTCCGAACCCTGCCCCTCATCCTTTCCCTCTGTCCATCTTCCTTCACCCCTTCTGAGTTCAGCAATCCCCTGCTGGCCCCTGTCTCACCCCTCTCACCCTCTACCAGCTACTTCCATGATCAGTCTTGCTGAAGGGTTACAACCACTTCTCACTTCCATTGTTGGGCAGAAGGTTCAGAAGCCTGAAAACCAGCACCTATAGGTTCAAGAATAATTTTCTTTCCAACAGCCTTCAGGCCTTTGAACCTTCTCATGGACTGCTCTCATACCACAAAAGGACTGTACGCTATTGTAAGTCGCTTTATTTTGTACCAGGATTATTGTGAACATTTACTATCTATCTATAGAATACATTTTTTTCTCCTTGTATTTTAGGCTCTCCTCTCCCTGCACAGTGCCATTTCTCAATAGAATACATTTTTTTCTCCTTGTATTTTAGGCTCTCCTCTCCCTGCACAGTGCCATTTTTCAATTTAAATAGAGCAGTATGTTTGGCACAGGCATCCTTGGGCTGAAGGGCCTGTTCCTGTGCTATGTTCTACTTGTAAAACAGCCAATCAAGCAGAAGGATCTACGTCAATGCCATTTTTAACTTGGCCACTAGATGGGATGTGAAAGCAGAAAATGATTAAGAATTGGAGCAGGTTCGACTGCATCTGAAACAGGTTTGTTCTCCATCTTCCACTATAGACAGAACCCTTCATGAATTCCTTAGATCTCATCCCTTGATGCTTGGCTGCCTTGGCAGAAAGATCATTTGTCTCACCAGCCGGTCACTTCCTTGAGAAGTCACTTCCCTAAGAAGAGAGGTCAAAACCAGGACTGCCTACAATTTAATGAAGAAATGATATTAGAGGGGAGATGTGGACAAAACAGAACCATTATTTGGTGGTGGGAATTTAAGACTCACTGTGTAAAAGAGTGGTGAAGGTAGAAACAGGAACCGACACCATTATCATATAATATCTCCATGACATCAATGTCCTTGTACTCAACAGTGAATTGTCGGAAGAGGAGTGCGAGATTAACTTAAATATTTATTTTCTGTCTGGTGTAAACATGTTTTATCAAATCAACTTTTCATAGAACATTTCCACAATACTTGGATACTGAGATACAGGTTTTAAATTTTAGAAAAGCCAAAAATATAAAGAATATTACCTTCTCCGAATGGTAAGAGTCTGTTAACCCAGCTCGTTGACCAGCATGGCTTGGTTTACTGCCACCATCAAAGCCAGGAAACAAAGCACAAGGGTATTCGAAAAGATGTGGATTCTATATTTAATGAACATTTATTAGCTGTAGAATTACTCAGGATGGGAAACTTGACTGATAATCCAGAGTTATATCACTGGGTAACAACGTTCTAATGGAAGATATTCAACCTGGAAGATTCTCTTTTCACAGAAGCCACTCAATCTGCAAAGTGTTCTCATCATTGTCCGTTCGTATTTCAGATTTCCAGCCTCTGTATGTTTTATTTAATTCTTCCTCACGTAACAAGAGACTGCTCATTTTACACTTAGGACACGACATGACAATTCGGCCCCAAAGGGAATTGGTTGCTAGAGACTCGCTCTTACGATGCCTAACTAATACACCAGCATTAAGAATAAACAGTTTAAAAGACAAAAGACAGTGCAAAATGTAAAGTAGTTACTTAAAAATAAGTATTGTAGTCCTTAATTATGTAAAGTTCGCCTTAATCAGGCTATTCCCGTAACTTCCAACATTTAAATTTAAATTCCAAGTTTACAGATAAACCCTTACTAATATACTTAATAATATACTAATACAGATAAAGAGGGATTAAGAGAGTCACCCCAATGGTGAGTGGCATCAACCAGCTCTTCATCCTTCCCCTTTTATTCAAACACAACTTTATTCAAACAGCTGTTATGATCAAAGCATGACTAAGGCACTTTGGTGGCTGAATATTTGCTTCCAAGAGTTTATGTGATACTTCGGAGAACATTTACTTTCTCAATTTTAAACTTTTATTTAAGTTTTTATTGATTGTAATATTTAATTATTTATTTTGCCGGTTGCTTGAATTCCAGATAACGGGTTTTACTCTATAGGATGGCAGTATATCTTATGTAATATCAGGCTTGAGAGGATGCAAGAGAGTAACCAGGGATCGAATAGGGCTCCTTTAAGATCAACATGGTCATCTATGTGTGGAGTCCCAGGAGATGGGCAAGGTCCAAAACAAGTATTGCCCATCTGTGTTTACTGCGGAGAAAGACCTGGAGCCCAGGGGAACTGAGAGGCACTTTCTTTACATAGAGGTGGAGCAACCTGCCAGAGGAAGTGGTAGAAGCAAATACAACATTCAAAAGACATTTAGGCAGGTACATAGATAGAGGAACACTTTAGAGGGATAGAGGCCTGCTCGGTAGGCATGGACAAGTTGAGCTGAAGGGTCTGTTTCTGCCCTTTCTTTTCTATTGATGAACATTGTGTTTTAAGAAAGTGGGAGGAAAATAAAACAGATCTTGAATGCTCTGATCATTTTATTCCTGCTATTACTCACTGTTGCCGCTAATTCTTGATGACTCCAGGATAATTATAGAGATCTGGTGAGCTTAATGAGACTACACTGAGGGCTTAACCTACATCACAACAGGAGTGCCATAGAGGCATTGGAATGATTTGTGCTTCTCTAAGGATTGCTGTGAATAAAAATGAATCCAATGCGGAATAAATCGATGCCTTTTTAAGGTAGTTTTTGACTAAAGATATTTTCCTTTCTTCTGCGGGTTATTATTTTGCATAACGCAAGGCAGCTGCTGAGTACATGCTGACATTGCCTCCTTAGTAATTCAAGACGAAGGTCTTAACACATTATAAAGTGCTTTCAAATCTTAGAAAATTCCCTTACGAGGAGGAATATAACAGAGCTGATTTCTGTAATGACAGTTTAATTTTAGAAAAGAGCACAGGTAAAGTTAAGATCTCCATCAGCTCCAACTCTTAACATCCAACAAAAACGATAATACTTATTCTCATGTACATTGTACAATGTGCACATGCCCCAACATTCTTACTTTCGGTAGTTGAACAGGTACTCATAAAAAAACAGTATAATAATAAACTAAGTTGAATTTAAAAAGATAGATAAAAATATTCACGGTAATTCTTATGCAACAAAACATGACTTGCAATAATGCAAACAGTCTTTTGCTGTTGATAACAAAGGGAGTTTCAAGTCTGATGGCTATTGGAATGAAACTGCCCTTGAACTTCTAGTTTCTGTACCTTCTGTCTGAAGGTAGAAGAGAGATGAGGTTGTGACCTGGGTGATGTGCGTCTTTTACGCCTTCTTGAGGCAGTGCCTCAGATTCATCTCTGCATTAGGTGGAAGGTCTGTGAAGGATCGAGTTATGTTTGCCACATTCTGTGTTCCTGAGCACTTAAATTGCCAAACCTGGTTGTAGAGCAACCAGTCAGTGCATCTGTTAAGGTTTGTTGGGGTATCCAACAACATGCTCCTTTGGAAGCAAAGGTAATGGTGTACCCTCTTCACGTTTGCCTCAATCTTCTGAAATATGGATTCCCAGGAACTCAAAGGTCTGACACCTCTGCCCCACCAATGTAGACCAGGTGCATCAGTGGGGCGACCAGCATCAGCAGGAGAGAAAGAATTGTCGATGATTTGGGTTGGAATGCTTCATCAGTGAAAAATAAAAAATTTTAAAAAAAGACTAAAAGCTCATAGGGGGGACAGCCAGTTTAGAGAGGACAGGGTGGGAGGAATTAATCAGGGGCCAGTAGGGAACTGAATGACAAATAGATGCGGGGAAGGGGGAGAGAAAATCTAACTGCAAAATTAAAATGTCATGCTTTTGTGGGAAGGGAACAACTTCAGTGTAAATTGATTTTTAGGATCATTGGAGCATCTTTGGCCAAGGGTTTACATCCACCCACTTTTTGTATGGTGTCAGCGGACTCCTCATTCTGTTCTTTTTCTTTGGCTTGGCTTCGCGGACGAAGATTTATGGAGGGGGTAAATGTCCACGTCAGCTGCAGGCTCGTTTGTGGCTGACAAGTCCGATGCGGGACAGGCAGACACGGTTGCAGCGGCTGCAGGGGTAAATTGGTGGGTTGGGGTTGGGTGTTACCCCTCCACTCCACCCTCTTCATCCCTGAAGATATATGATGTTATCCACAGTCAGGGTACAGATCAGAAATGGAAGTTGAAGCAAGGATATGTCTGTGAGATACTCGAGAGCTAGTAATGCAAGCTCTTTTATACTAAGGTTAACATTTGTACATTTGGTCAACCCTCCCTGCAGTCTCCATGATTAACTAGTACAACATAGCAAATTAGAAAAAAGTGTCATGAGCCAACTTTGATACTTAAAATATAAAAATGCAAACACTCAACTTAAATGTGGGCAGGTCAGGATTTTCATTCTTGATCACCCATATTTCAGGATCCATCATCATCTCGTTGGGCACCTAGACAGTCTGGACATATCAATCAGAATCAGAATCAGAATTTATTGTCATGAACAAGTCACAATATTCAATCTTTTGTGGCAGCTTCACAGTGCGAATATTCATATTGTGAACCATTTTACAATAAATATATACAATAAAAATAAAAATAATAGTGGACGAAAAGTAAGGCCGTGTCTTTGATTCATTGTTCATTCAGGCATCTGAGGGCTGCAGGGAAGAAGCTGTCCCTGTGCAGCTGAGTGCTCGTCTTTAGGCTCCTGTACCCCCTTCCGAATGGTAGCAGAGTGAAGAGGGCAAGTCCTGGGTGATGGGGGTCTTTGTGGATAGAGACTGCTTTATTATGACACTGCTTTTTGTAGATGTCCTTGACGGAGTGAAGTCAGGTGCCTGTGATGCCAAAGACCGAGTTAACAACCCTCTGGAGTTTTTTCTTGCCCTGGGGTTTGGTGCCTCCATTACTAGACAGCGATGCGACCAACCAGAATGCTCTCCACGGTACCCCTGTAGAGATTTTTGAGAGTCTTCGGTGACATACTGAATCTCTTCAAGGACCTCACGGCAAGCCTTCTTCATGATTGCATTAACATGGGATCTCCAGGACAGATCCTCGGAGATGTTGAAACCCATGAATTTGAAATACTTGATCCTCCCCACTACTGAGCACTTGATGAGGACTGGGTTGTGTCACTCTGACTCCCTCCTGAAGTCCACAATAATATCTTTGGTTTTGAGGAAGAATGTCTGATGATTTGACTAAAAAATTGGCACAAACTTTATGATCTAGCTTGAAACATAAATGCATAGAGTAGTACTACACACTGCAGGTCCTTTCGCCCACTATGTTGTGCCAACTTATATAAAGCTACTTGACAGCAATTGAATCCTTCCCTACCTCACACACATAGCCCTCGAATTTGCTATAATTCATGTGCCTATCTAACAATTTTAAATGTCCCTGTTGTTTATCAGCCTCCATTACCACCCCCAGCAATGCATTCCAGGCACCCACCACCCTCTATATAAAATACTTATCTCTGAAATCTCCCGTAAACCTTCTTCCACTTACATTAAACAGATGTCATCTGGTATTTGCTATTGCTGCCCTGGGTAAATGGTGCTAGTGGTCTACTCTATCTATGCCCTTCAAAATCTTATATAATTTAATCTCCTCTGTGCCCACTCTGAAGCAGCCACATCCTTTTTATCATGTAACCAGAACTGAACATAATATTCCAGAGTTTTATAGATCTGCAACATCATCTCATGGCTCTTGGACACAATCCCCAGTCTAATGATGGCAGGTACACTAAATACCTTCTTAACCACCCAATCAACTTATGTGAAAGCCTTCAGAAATTTATGAACCTGGATTTCAAGATCTCTGTTTTTCCACATTGTTAAGGTTTCTGCCATTAACTGCATACCTTACTTTCACATTTGACCTTCCAAAGTGCATCACCTCATGCCACTTCTCCATCCAACTCTGCATTCTGTCTGTATCCTGTTGTAACCTACAACAACCTAATGTACTATCCAAATCAAACCTTTTTGGGTTTCGCTAAATATCTGACTGGAACATTATAAGGGTACCATTCTTTGTTGTTGAACTTACCATTTGAAAATGGGATAATATGGACTTCCACACAGCTTAAAGTCTTGCAGCAGTTGGAACAGAAAAAAAAAGATGTGTAAAGAAGTTATGTCCACCATTGTGGTTGGATACATCCGACTGTTCACATCCAGCGAGCCCACTGAATTCTGAGGTGAACGTGAGGGCACCATGATTTAGTGAGAGAGCAAAGAAAGGTAAGTTTCCTTTCGATCTAAACATATGTAATCTGGGCTGGGCATCACTGTTTAGGCCAACATTCATTTCACAAATATAAATGCCTTTCACTGTCCTAAAGGTACTTTTAGATCAAGATGGGTAATTTCAGGAGTCTGAATGAGGACCGTAGAGGATTGCCAAAGTATATCCAAGCTTGGGGGTGACCTTTGGAGGGTACATTGTAAATTCTTGTGTAGTCTACATAAACAAATACTGTACTCCCTATTTGGTCAAGGAGTAAGATTCACCAAAACAAGAGAAAGCTTTAAAAATCCCCTATAAGCGACAATTAACTCACATGGAGTCAAGACCAGAACCAGGACACTACTCGCCCAAGGCACAGTGACATGATGCTGGCTGAAAAGTGAAGGCATACAAGACCTCATTGTGATGAAAAACAACCCTATCTTGGAGTCAAATGAGCAGAAAAAGGAACAAATAGAAACCAGCCCTAGACACCTTCTGTAGAGCTCGTCGAAAGAACCAAAGACTTGTTGATCCAAACCAAGGCTTTTATTAGCAAAAGACAGGAGCTCTTTACAGGTGGCCGACCAGTCCGGAATGATCCGACCTGGCTAGGGACACAACCCTTTAAGGCCCAGACAATAGGCATGGCTTAGCTCTCAGCCAATCGCTGTAAGCACAGTCTAGATACAGTAACTATATACACTATGTACATTGGTGATAGATCTGTACTATCACATTCACCCCTTCTTGGAGAACTGACCCTGGAAAAAAAACCAACAAACAAGGGAGAGAATGAAAGGAAGGGGTAGGTCAAGGACTGTAGCGGTCAAGGGGTCTGACCATCCGGCGTGACCGCCGTGGTGCCGGGATTGGGGTCGCTGGGGTGGTGTCGCCAGCGGGCTCGTCGGGTGCGACTGCTCCATCGCTCAATTCCCCAGTCGTGTTGTCGGCAGGGTGGCCCGGGTCGTTGGGGTGCTGTTGGTCCTCCTGTTGCGGCATGGGGCCTGGGGAATAAAGAGTTAGGGAAGGTTGGGTTGGGGGTTTGCTGGGTCTACCGCGTCCTGAGCTAGGTCCCGCACCAAAACAGTGTCCTCCCGCCTATCTGGGAACTCAACGTAGGCGTAATGTGGGTTCGCGTGGAATAGAGTCACTTGGTCGACCAAGGGGTCGTTCTTTGAGTGCTGGACGTGGCGTCGCAAAAGGACGGGGCCAGGGACGGTGAGCCATGCCGGTACAGTGGTTCCTGATTTGGATTTCCTCGGGAAAAGGAACATCCTTTCGTGGGGGGTGGCATTTGTTGCAGTACATAGGAGGGAGCAGATGGAGTGTAAGGCACTAGTGAGAACCTCCTGCCAGTGAGAGGTGGGGAGACCTTTAGACCGGAGAGCCAGTGTAACCGCTCTCCATATGGTGGCATTCTCCCTCTCGACCTGGCCATTACCGCGTGGGTTATAGCTCGTGGTCCTGCTTGAAGCGATACCACACTCCAGAAGGTACTGTTGCAGCTCTGCGCTCATGAATGAGGACCCCCTATCACTGTGGATGGAATTGGGGTATCCGAAAATGGTGAAAATATTGTGAAGGGCCTGTATCACTGAGGTGGCAGTGGTGTCTGGGCAGGGCACAGCGAACGGGAAGTGGGAGTACTCGTCGATGGCCGTAAGGATGTAGGTATTACGGTTGGTCGATGGTAGGGGCCCCTTAAAGTCAACGCTAAGACGCTCGAAGGGGCGGGTGGCTTTGATAACGTGGGAGTTATCCGGACGGAAGAAGTGGGGCTTGCATTCAGCGCACACCGAACAGGCTCGGGCCATGGAGCGGATCTCCTCGACTGTGTAGGGTAGGTTGCGCGCCTTGAAAAAGTGAGCAAACCTAGTGACCCCTGGATGACAGAGCGCCTCATGGAGTTTCTGTAGTCTGTCCAGCTGTATGCTGGCGCACGTCCCCCTGGAGAGCGCATCAGGTGGGTCGTTGAGCTTACCAGGCCGGTACAGGATGCCATAGTTAAAGGTGGAGAGTTCGATTCTCCATCTGGCGATTTTGTCGTTTTTTATCTTACCACGCTGGGTGTTGCTGAACATGAAGGAGACCGCGCATTGATCAGTCAACAGTGTAAAGCGCCTCCCAGCGAGGTAACGTCTCAAACGACGCACCGCTTCAACTATGGCCTGGGCCTCCTTCTCGATCGAGGAGTGTCTACTCTCCGGACCCTGGAGGGTTCTGGAGAAGAAGGCTACAGGTTGACTGACCTGGTTCAAGGTGGCTGCCAGGGCGAAGTCGGATGCATCACTCTCGACTTGAAACAGGACAGACTCATCGATCGTGTGCAGCGATGTCGGATTTGATTCGATCGAAAGCCGGTCTGGCTTCGGTCGAGAGGGGAAAGGAGGTGGTCTTGATAAGAGGATGCGCCTTGTCGGCGTAGTGTGGAACCCATTGGGCGTAATACAAGAAAAGGCCCAGGCAGCGTTTGAGAGCTTTCTTGGTATGGGGGGGGGGGGGGGGTAAGTCCATTAGGGGACGCATGCGGTCAGGATCTGGCATGACTATCCCGTTCTCCACCACGCAACCTAGAATAGCGAGTCGTGTGGTCCAGAAGACACACTTGTCCAAATTGTAAGTCAGGTTCAGCCAACGGGCAGTTTGAAGAAATTTGTCTAGGTTGGCGTCGTGGTCCTGCATGTCGTGGCCGCAGATGGTGATATTGTCCAGATACGGGAAGGTAGCGGTTAGCCCATTCTGGTCCACCATCCGATCCATTTCCCGCTGGAAGACCGCGACACCATTCGTGACCCCGAATGGTGCCCTAAGAAATTGATATAGCCGCCCATTCGCTTCAAAGGCCGTGAATGGTCGGTCCTCGCAGCAGATCGGGAGCTGGTGGCAGGCCGAACGTAGGTCAATGGTGGAGAATATACGGTATTGGGCAATCTGGTTCACCACATCCCTGCTGCGTGGCAGGGGGTACGCATCCAGGAGCGTGAAGCGGTTAATGGTCTGGCTATAGTCGACCACCATCCGTAGTTTTTCCCCGTTCTTGACAACCACCACCTGAGCTCTCCAGGGGCTTGAACTGGGTTCGATGATGCCCTCATCCAGCAATCTACGCACCTCACTCCTAATGAATTGCCTGTTCTCATAACTATATTGCCGACTTTTGGTGGCCACAGGCTTCCAGTCAGGGGTGAGGTTTGCGAAGAGTGCTGGCGGGGCAATCCGGAGTGTGGAAAGGTCGCAGATTGGCCCCGGGACACGGGGGCGGGTTGCTCGGGTGCTTCGGGGGTGGAGCAATGCAGACCGAGAGGGGGGCGTGGGGTCCCCCAAAGTGTAGGGACACCGTTCAGAACTGACACTGAAAGTCTAATCCCAGCAACACTGGGGCGCACAATTGGAGAAGGATGAATAATTTGAAGTGGGTGACCATTACGCCCTGTACTTGCAGCGTGGCGATGCAATACCCCTTTATCCCGGTCGAGTGCGACCTCGTTGCTAATAAGATCCTCTGGGTAGTGGGGATAATGTCAAGTCCCCAACGGAGGGCCAGATCTGACTGGATAAAACTGTCAGTTGACCCAGAGTCAAATAAGCAATTGGTGTAGTGTCCATGCACTTTAATCAGTTCCATTGCTCTGGTGAGGGGATGAGAGCATTGCTGGTTTAGTGTTATTGAAGCAGTTGACAGGGGAGTTTTGCGCGATGACGTCACTCAACGGGTTGACGTCACGCAATGGGATGACGTAGTCAACGCTAGAGGAGCAGGTTGGAGGACCTCCCGGAAGTGCTGTTGTGGCGGCGTCGGCAGATGAAAGGTAAGTAGTGGGGTTTGTAGTTGATCGCAGTTGGCGGTGGGTAGGTCGTCGGTCGTGGCGGTCGGACCCCGGCAGTCGTCGGCGATGGATGCTAGGGTGAGTACCTGGTTGGCCGTGGTGGTGGCTGTGGCGGCAGCAGTAGCGGCGGTAGCATCGGCCCCGGGGGTGTCTGTGGCGGCGGCAGCAGCGGCGGTAGCGTCGGCCCCGGGGGTGTCTGTGGCGGCAGCCGCAGCAGCGGTAGCCACAGCCGGGTCCGAGGCCGGGTCGAGTGTTCCGCACGGGGGCGAGAGGTGGGCCAACACCATGGTTGCGAGGGTGGGCTGCCCCTTCCGGGTTCGGCGTCTCCATGACGTCATGCGTTGCCTTGCAGGGGAGCCCTCACTCTCATTGGACGAGAGCTCTGGGGAAGAAGAGTTTGAATGGGATAGTGGCGATTGGGCTTCACACGAGGCACTGTGTTTGCCGGCAGCCATTTTAGACCTACAGACTGCAGCAAAGTGGCTGTTTTTAAGTCACTTCTGGCACCTGGCTTTTCTTGCTGGGCACTGGGACCTGCTGTGCTTTTCCCTCCCGCAGAAATAACATTTTGGGTTCGCATAGGGCAGGATAGCAGCAGCCGACAGGCCATCAGCATCTCGGGGGGTGGTAGGGTAGAAGGGCACTCTACTCACATCAGAACGAGGGGTCCAGTCCCTAGAGAACTTGGTGGACTTTAAGGCTGCATCCTCCATTGTGATTGCAATCCGTGCCACGTCGTCTAGTTTTTCTATCCCTTGCTCGAGCAAGCGCAGCCTCACTTCGTTCGATCGGAGCCCGGCCACATAGGCATACCGGACGAGATCGTTTGTGATCTCGGCAGCAGTTTTGTCCACACAGTTACAGTCCTTGCCCAACGCCTTTAATACTTGTAAATATGCCCTGCTGGACTCGCCGGGCTGTTGCTTCCTTGAAGCAAGCAAGAGCCGGGCATGAACTCTGTTCACCTGTTGATCATACAGTTCTTTCAGTACCTTTATGGCTGCGGTGTAAGTGGTCTCATCCTGGATGTTCTCATATACTCTCAAGGACACCATAGACAGCAATGCTGTTAGATGCTGGTTATCCTCCTCCACCTCAATGAGCCTTAGGAAGTTTTCAAAGTTCATCAGCTAGAACTTAAAGGCTTTGAAGGCTGTAGCTGACTGTGGGTCGATATCAAGTTTTTCTGGCCGAGTTAAACGCTCCATCCCTTTCAAAAAAAAATTATTTTTGCTAATAAAATTGTAGAGCTCGTCGAAAGAACCAAAGACTTGTTGATCCAAACCAAGGCTTTTATTAGCAAAAGACAGGAGCTCTTTACAGGTGGCCGACTAGTCCGGAATGACCCGACCTGGCTAGGGACACAACCCTTTAAGGCCCAGACAATAGGCGTGGCTTAGCTCTCAGCCAATCGCTGTAAGCACAGTCTAGATACTGTAACTATATACACTATATACATTGGTGATAGATCTGTACTATCACACCTTCCCATCAACAATCTTCTGTGGAATCTCTGGATTATTGGCTGTAGGATGGAACTTGCCCATCATTGTCGCACGCATCAAAATTTCTGCATAATCTGCAGGGATTCTCCTCAATCACGAGGCATCTGGAGGTGACTGTGCACTATATGCTATCTCCCCTTATCCTTCTTGATGGTGGTGACTGTGGATTTTGGAGGAGGTTATTTCTGGATGCCGCCCAGAATCACTGCAGCTACACACCTCGTTGGAAACATGTCTTGGGGAGAAGCTCAAGGAGTGAGCTCCAAATAAAAACCCAGTCTCTGACTGCTTCCATTGGCAATGTTGTCAGTATAGTTCAACGTGTTCATTGTCAGCTGTGTATAGAATATACAGATATAATAGGTATAAACATGCTCTGTTCACCTGGAAAGAGTGTTTAAAACATCCGGGGTTAACTGATGCCAACTCATCAACTTGGCCAATTGTACATGAGGGTAAATTCTACAAAGGCAGCTATTGGCTCATGCCATTGTGTCCACATAAGTATACGAGAAGGAACTTGGCAAAGCATTAACGTGTGTATAATTCCTGAAATAAACTGGCATTCAGAGAAAAATTCAAGCAAAATAATTTTACATGATTGAGCTTGTTCACACACTCACTTAGTCTTCACATAAGATTTGAATATATATTTTTGAACGCCCTTCAGATGATGGAGGAACTGATGTAGGATGTATCAACTGTTCAGATATATGTACGATTACAGTGGACAGGATCCAGGGCTCATCTTGTGAAGTGGTACCAATACCAGTTCATTTTTTTGCACTAAATTCATCAAAAGAATCTTACTGGGATTTCAGCACATATTTCCTGCGCTGTAAATATGAGGGAACTTTTAAATGCTGCTAAACAACTTCAAAATGTTGAAGATAATTAAATGCAACAGCAAGACTAACTGAGTGCTGATAGCACCACCAGAGCTAATGCGATATGCTTTGGCATGGGGAACATCATATTACTTTACTTTGGCATTTTAGTTGGTGAACTTAATCAGAGGAGATTTTCAATCCATTCTCGAGAGACTCCGACTCTTTTTCCTCAAACAAACCTATTGGGAAATCATGAATTGGAATGGGGAGAGAGAAATTCATTGCCCTTGACATTTTATCCATTGAATTGCCATTTAAAAAAAAACACCTTAATCACAAAGAAATTAGGCAATGTTTCAAGCAAATTGATTCAGCGACAGTTTCTCCTATGCATGAGGACAGAGGGTAGGGAACATTGAAAGGCTGAGCACGTAAAATATATTAGCCGGAAAAGCATTCAAAACGGTGAACTGGAATGAGCTAAGAACAGTGGGAGCAGAAAAATGAAATGACTTTGTTTTTCGCCATGTGTCGAAGGAATGGAAGTGGATATTTTGTGAGACTGTTCCTACAGTCATCCTTTCGTGCCTGAAATAGTTTAAAACCAGTGTCCGAAATGGTCAGACATCAAAGATTAATTTTATTGTCTCATAATAATCCATAAAAAAATGCGATGTACGTAATATGCTTCAACTTTTGTCTGTCGTAACAAATTGAAATAATTAGGATGAAAAAGTAGGACCACGGGATAGAAGTTTTCAGATGATACAAAGATTGGCGGAGTTACGGACAGTGTAAAGGACATTCTCTCATGACCCATCCCTTCGCAAGTGAAGATGATCACGGTGCCTTGTAGCTCTTCTATCCTTACAGAACTTTTGTTCTGTTTTCCATGGAGCTTTAGGCACCATGTGTCGGGGCAAGGATTTGGAGGCGAGTGCTTGCCCAGGACAAATGTCTCCCTCTGAGTCCCACGCCACTGGGCCTGGCGGAGTGCGAGGCACGACAGCCAGAGAAATGCGGGATTGCCCCGCAGTGGTCTACTCCAAGACCGTGCTCGCTGGCTGTTGTCCTTATGGATCCTTCGCCCATTGAGTTTGCTGCTGTTTCCTGCGCTTTGTCACAGCTGCCAGCCCCTGCTGCCAGACTGAGATTGCTATTTGCCCATTGCTGAGGCCCTTTCTAGGTACTGATGGCTGGGTTAGCCGTGCCCGGGGATTTAAAGTCAGAGTTACCTTCTCCTAGCCTTTTCCTGAAGAGGCAAAACCTGCAAGGCAGCAGGTGGTTTCTACCCACAGATCCACCCCCCGGAGGAGGGAGCTCCATCCGTATCCGAATCCTGGTCTGACTCCTTCCTGCCCTCATCCCGCTCCCCGGCTCCGAGATGCTCTCCTTCCAGCGGCCTGGACTGCAAGTGCAGCAGCTCGGTACAATTCAGGAGGAAGAGATGCGAACAGACATCAACTGCTGGGCTCAGCTGTTAGAGATATGGGCAAAAATAAATGGCAGAGTTGAGTTCAGACAAGTGTGAAGTGTTGCTGTTTGCAAGGTCAATTGCAGGTTAATATCAGGACTCTTAAAATCATTCATATGCAGAAAGATCTGAGGGTCCAGATCCATTGCACCTTAAATGTGGCCAAACACATCAATGGGCTGATAAAGGAGATATAGGGAGATGTTGCAGTTCAACACAATATTGGTTAAACCACATGCATTTCTGCTGGCCTAATTATAGGAAAAATGTGGAGGCTTTGGAAAGGTTACAGAAGAGATTTACAAGGATCCTGCTGCATTAGAGTGTATGAGCTGTGGAAGTGTTTCGATAAACTTGGATTGTTTTCTCTGGGGCATTGGAGACTGAGGGGTGACCTGATAGAATTTCATAAAATCACAAGGAAGTGGACAACCAGAATCTTTTCTCCCAGGTTGCAAATGTCACATAAAACAAGATATGCCTTTCAAGTGAGGTGGTTTATAAAGGAGACGCATGGGAAAAGTTTTTGAAACAGGGGGCCTGGAACAGGCTGCCAAGGGTAGTGATGGAACGAGACATAATAGTCACATTTAATAGACTTCTCGATAAGGAACAGAGGGATATGCAAGCTGCAGAGTTTTAGTATAACTTGGGAATCAGATTCAGCCTGTTCCTGTGCTGTTCTGTTCTATGTTCTAAATACCAGCTAGGTTTAATTAAATGAAAGTCCTTCTTTGCAACTGATGTAAGAGTGACAATAGATATTTATATTATTTCTGCTAAACCCGCTCCAGTTGCTCCTTTGAATGTTAGGAGGAGTGTCATCTGACTCTAAAATTGGAACAAGCTTGGATTTGGAGCATCAAATATTTAATGTCTCCTCTGATGGATAAAAAAAACATCTTTGTAATATATGCAGATACAATGCTGCCACAGAACTCTCTGAGTATGATAAAGGTGAGTTAATCAATGTGGCAAAGCAGATGATATGTAGTCTAATCTGAGAAGGTTTGCAGTTGGTCAGCAAGATCCTGATATGTAATTGCAACAATTGCAACACTTGCATGCCTTTGAAGCAATATTTCACTTGTATATCCACAGGACTGATTGACTGCATCCAGTGCTCCCTTTGTGGCTTTCTCTACATTGGAGAGACAAGGTGCAGACTGGGCGCTGAGCCTTCACTCTGTCCGTACCAGTGGTTAACCATTTCTGTTCTCCTCTCACTCACATATTCACAAGTCAGTCCATGGCCTCAAGTACTTTTCCACCAAAACCAGCTGTAAATTGAAGGAACAACACCTGATTTTCCATCTGGGCACTCTCCAGCGGATGGCGTTAACATCGAATTCAACTAAACTGCAATCCTTTCTGTCCACCTTCCCTCCCCCCATCTTCTTTCCATCAGCTCTCCACTCCTTTCCTTCTCTATTCACTTAGCCATCCCATGCTCGATGATGTGTCCTCCTTCCCTTCTCCACCTATAACCTCCTGCCTTTGGGACTATGTTCATCCCCCCACCCCCCTTACTTTTTGTTCGGTCACCTGCTTACATTTTTTCCATACTTTATACTGTAGGTGAAGTATCTTGAGTAAAACACAGAAGTCTGGAGGAAGCATTATTAGATCATAGACCAGCAGCAATAGAAATTCACCAAGACCATGTATCTTAAAACAATGTTTTATTAATAACTATTAATAATATAATATATTACTTAACTCTATAATTAACCCCAAATATGAGCAAATGTATGTGTATATGTGTGTGTGGATCACCCAAACCATTACAGCTTAGGCAAAATTGTGAAAAGTCAAATTCAAAGTTCAGTCTGAGAAATCTTGTGTTGAAACTCAGAATCTTTATACTGATGTTCAGAGGTAATTATGTAATAGGAGAGACACCGAGTCATCAGACTTCTCAAAACTCATGATTTTGTGTCAAGTTATTTTCATAGAAATGTTTCTTCATACCAATGATATATCACAATTCCTCCCTTTCTTCTGTAGAGGTTACACAACTTGTGACTTTGCAATGTGATGCTTCCACGAACCCAGGCAAGGGTTAAACAAAATGTCCATTAATGCGATCATGATCCAAATGCAAGCACGATCTTGCTTTCTTTACCCGTTATAATGGCCACAGCATCATTGCTCTCTCCTGCAAAGAGAAGCAGCAGAAGTGACCATTTTCCTTCGAAGTCACTTTAATTCTGTTTTTAGGTGACTGGCTGAATACTAAAGAGCTGTATTTTTTTCTTGGGCATCTTTAATCATAGGACTTTTCAAACAATACTGATTGATTCTGTTTTATTTCTTAAAAGCCTGAGTTATCTGGCAGATGTTTTCTTATTTGAACAGGTGTTTTCTTGAATAAACATTACATTGTTTCAGAATTTCAAATGAACAATAAGAAAGCTGTTACAGCTCTGATCATAGGGGCGACGGCATCGGCCAACTCAAATTTTTATCTCTAATGATGTCTTTCCCTGATCCAACCCCCAACAGTAACTTTACTAAATGCAATATATAAAACAAAATAATAAGAATAACATAAGCTGTAATACCATGATTACATAATGTTGGAGAAACTCAGCAAGTCGAACAATGTACCTTATATAGCAAATATAAAAATAGATAACCAATGTTTTGGCCATGCACCCTTCATCAAGGCATGAGCAAAAGGTAGGCAGTTGTCCAACCCTTTTTTTAAAGTATCTTTACTGCTAAGGACCTAATCCAGAGTGTTCCAAAGCCTACTGCCCCTTGTGACCAATGTTTTACAAGCATTGGTGAAATGTTCATAGACAAAGAATATACCGCTTCCTTCCATTGGAAGCTATGATCTCATCAGTGACTAGCCTTCTTCCCCATGAGAAGTTGGGAGGGAAGCTGTCAACGATTCTGAGTCTGGTATGCAGATGATGCTGTGGGAATATTTCAGAATATTCCTTTTGGAAGGGAGAAAAGAGTAACAATATTTTATTTAAGTGGCAGGAAGTTAGTAAATATTCGTGCAAATCCACATTTTTTTCATTAAAGCAGAGATATTCTTTTGCAGGCAACTTCTGCAAACGAAAGCAGCATCTTCGGGATCCCTTATGATAATTTATATTATACTAAGGACCATTTAACCAAGCTCATGCAGTTTCATAAGTTTGTGTTTCTAATTTACTGAGCTGATTAGTCTTAAATAGAACCATAGAACATCACAGCACATACCTTTTATTACAAACAGATACTATTAAACAGCGAGTCCATAAATCTAGACAGAAATGGGAGGTAGATCTAAATATCACAATCAATGAGAAAAGATAATCAGATCTTTGTCAAGATTGTATGACAAATATTATAAATGTAAGGTATAGATTAGTTCAATATAATTACCTGCATCAATTATATTTAACGCTACAAAAATTGAATAGAATGAAATCAGACTTATCAGTTAAATGTGGTGAAGAGGCAGGAACTTTTAACAATGTACCAAGCAAAATTTGTCAAAATAGCATTAGCGGTGGCAAGGAAGTGTATTGCAGTGACTTTAAAATCAGACGCAGATTTAGGTATGGAGAGATGGAATGCAGAAATTCAAAGTTGTATTTCATTGGAGAAAATTACATACAATTTAAAAAACAAAAATGTTACCTTTTTGCAGATTTGGAACCCATATATGCAAAGTTTTGGGGTAAATATGTAAAGATGTACTTCCAGCCTCGTGAGACCTGTGTTAATCTTCTTCCCTAAAATGATAAAGCAACCACACAAACACTGTGGGATCACAGTGTGTGAACCGATCTATCGAGCAATCCAGGAAAGTATTGTTTTGAGTCAGTGCCAAACCATTTTTCTGCCTGGTCCCACTGATCTTCACCCAGTCCATAGCCCTCTATACTTCTCCCATCCATGTACATGTCCAAATTCTTCTTAAGTGTTAAAACGGAGCCAGAATTCACCACCTCAGCTGGCAGCTCTTTCCATACACCTAGTGATCACTGTGTGAAGAAGCTCCCCCTGATGTTACCCCTAAACTTTTGCCCTTTCACTCTTAACCCCACATCCGCTGGTTTGTATCTCACCTACCCTCAGTGGAAAAAAGCCTACCTATATTTACTCGGTCTATCCCCCTCATAATTTTAAATATCCCTATCAAATCTCCCCTTATTTTTCTACGCTCCAGGGAATAAAGTCCTAACCTATACAATCTTTCCCTGTAACTCAGTTCCTGAAGTCCAGGCAATATCCTGGTAAATTTCTCTCTCTGCACTATTTCTATCTTATTGATATCTTTCCTGTCATTAGGTGACCAAAGTTGCACACAATACTCCAAATTTAGCCTCAGCAATATAAGTTTTCCATAACATCTCAACTCCTATAGTCAATATTTTGATTAATGAAGGCCAATTCCTTTCTTGGTTTGTCCTTCCAAAATTCAATTGTCTGAATTAAATTCCATTTGCCATTTTTCAGCCCATTTTTCTAGCTGGTCCAGATCCTTCTGCAAGCTTTGAAAACCTTATTTGTTGTCCAATATTGGTGTCATCTGCCAAGTTACTGATCCAGTTTTCTACATTATCATTCAGATCATTGATATAGATGACAAACAACAGAGGTCTCTGCACTGATCCCTGAGTCACAGGCCTCCAGTCTGAGAAGCCATCATCCACCACTACTCTCTGGCTTCTCCCATCCAGCCATTGTTGAATTCAGTTCACCATGAATACCTAGCATCTGAACCTTCCTGACAAATCTCCCATGTAGGACCTTGTCAATGTGGGGAGCCTCCACAGCCTTTCCTTTGTCAACTTTCCTGGTGACCTTCTCAAAAAACTCTATAAGATTGGTTAACAAGACTGTAATGGAAGATTTAAACTTTTTTTACTTCTGCAGCTGCAAGGCTGAGAACTTGCTTGTATTTTAGAATCAGCAGACATAATCCAATTTACACCATGAGGCCCAGGATATATTTAGAGAACACACCTAAATTCCACCATGGGGCCCAGGATACAGTTGAATCAGAAGACATTATCTAATTTACTTGGGGCCCAGGGATGCATATGAATCAGTAGACATTATCCAACTTCCACCATGGGGCCCAGAGATGCAGTTTTCTTTTGTTGGTCGCAGACTGTCAGGAGACCTTGAAGATAATTAAATCATTTGTTCAAAGAGATAAGATCTGAAGTAAACAACTTTTGGGTAATATAAGCCATGGTCCCACTGCTGAAGTTTGAGACTCTCCAAAAGGTGGCAACATCTCTCAGCAAGAAGAAGAACTTCAAGAGTCCAGCTAACGTCTCGGTCGAGGGACGACAACCTACTACAAGTGTGCAGTCGTTGCCTCGCTTCGGCAGTTGGGACCAGTCCAGGCATTGATAAGTATAATTGGGAAGGGCTTGCATATTGTAGTGTGAATTCAGCTTTAGATTTAGTAATAAGGACTTGTATAAACTGAACTGCTCTCGGTGTGTGTGTGTCTATTTTCTTTTGGTAGCTCAAACACTGTGACCAATCTAAAACGAACAAAATGAGAGGTATAAGTTTACCCAAGACAAAGACTACCATGTACAAAGCCATATTCACTATCAATAATCAGTTCTGGCTATCCAAATAATTGTATATCCAATCACTTAGAACACCATCCAATAATTTACCTACTACTGATGTCAGCCTCATCAGCCTATAATTTCTAGGGTTACTTTTGGAGCCTTTTTAATCCACACAACAATGCGAGTTCCGATCCTCTGGCACCACACTATGGCTAAGGATATTTTAGATATTTCTGCCAGAGCCCCTGCAATTTCTACACTAGCCTCCCTCAAGGTCCAATGGAATATCTTGTCAGGCCCTGGGGGTTTATCCACCCTTATTTGCTTTAAGTCAGCAAGGACTTCCTTCTCTTTGTATAGGTTTGATGAATTCACTGCTTGTTTTCCTTCCTTCCTCTGTGCCTATTTCCTGAGTGAATACTGATGTTAAAAAGATTGTTCCCCCATCTCTTTTCCTCCATACACCCGACCACTTTGATCTTCAAGGGGACCAATTTTGTCACTTTTTGTCCTTTTGCTCTTTATACATCTATAGAAAACCTTAGGATTTTTCTTCACATTGTCTGCTGAAGCAACCTCAGGTCTTCTTTTAGCCTTCCTGATTTCTTTCTTGAGGTTTTTTTTGCATTTTTCATAGTTCTCATGTGCCTCATTTGCTCCATGTTACCTATACCTGTTATACACCTCTCTCTTCTTCCGAATCAATATCCATTGAAAACCAAGGTTTTCTGCTCACCTGACACTTGATCCTGATAGGAACATATAAACTCTGTACTCACAACATTTCATCTTTGAAGGTCTTGCACTTCCCTCCCACATCATTGCCTGAAAACAACATCCCAATCTATGCATTCTAGATCTTTTCTCATTTCCTCAAAATTAGCCTTTCTCCAATTTAGGATCTCAATCTGAGGCCCAGATCCATCCTTCTCCATAATTAATGAAACTAATGTCATAATGATCAGGGACCCAATATGTTCCCCTACACATACTCTGTCACCTGTCCAGATCCAGTATTGCATTTTCTCTAGTTGGTACCTCTATGCAGTCTATTGATTGAGAAAATGTTTCTGAACACATTTCATGAACTCCATGCCATCCAGCCCTTTTACAGTAAGGGACTCCCAGTCAATGTATGGAAAATTAATATCTCCTACTATCTCAACCTTATGTTACCTGTAGCTGTCTGCTATCTCCACAGATTTTCTCCTCCAATTCTCGTTGACTATTGGGTAGTCTATTATACAGCCCATGAGTATGGTCATGCTTTTCTCGCTCCTCACGTTCGCCCATATAGCCTCAGTAGACAAGTTCTCTGATCTGTCCTGCCAGAGCACAGTTGTGATATTTTCCCTGACAAGCAATGTCACGCCTCCCCTTTTCATCCTCTCCCCCTGTTCTACCATGTTTAATGCAATGGAAGCCCAGAATATTGAGCCCCTCCTGCCCCTCCTGCAACCAAGTTTCACTAATGGCCACAATGCTCTAATTCCACTTGCCAATCCATCCTCTAAATTCATCTGCCTTTCCTACAATACTCCTTGCATTGAAATAGATGCACCTGAGAATATATATACCACATACAACCAATTGGACTTAGAACAGTACAAGCAATTTTCACATCATCTTTTCCCTCCTCTACTCCTCTATCTGATCTGGCACTCTGGTCCCATCCCCCTGAAAATCTAGTTCAAAACCACTGGAGCAGCATTAGCAAACCTTCCAACAAGGATATTACTCCCTTTCAGTTCAGATGCAAGCTGTCCCATCGGCACAGGTCCCAGCTTCCATGGAAGAGACCTCAATGATCCAGAAATCTAAATTGCTCCCTCTTGTATCATGCCTTTAGCCACGTGTTAAGCTGCATTATCCTCGTATTTCTAATCTCACTAACACAGGTATCAATCCTGAGATCACAATTCTGGAGATCCTGTCCTGAAACCTAGCACCTAATTCCCTGTACTCTCCTTGCAGGATTCATCCTTCCTACCCATGTCATTGGTCCCTACATGGACAACGACATCTGGCTGCTCACTCTCCCTCCTGAGATTATGGTGAACTCATTCTGAGATATCTTGGACCCTGGCAGCAGGGAAGCAGCATATCATCCGTGATACTCAATCTCTTTCACAGAACCTCTTATCTGTCTGTCTCCCTTACTACGCAATCCCCTATCACTACAGTTTGCCTCTCCTCCTCCATTCTGTTCTTAGCCAAAGGACCAGACTCCCTGCCAGAGACCTGATTTTTGTGGCTTGTCACTGGTAGGTCATCAACCCTAACAATATCTATAATTGTATACTTGTTATTGAGGGGAATGGCCACAGGGATGCCTTGCACTGCCTGCCTGCTCCTTTTCCCTCTCCTGACTGTCACCCTTCTACCCTCCTCCTGCTTACTAGGTGTGATATTGTCCCTGTAACTCCTGTCTATCACACCCCTCTGCCTTCTGAATGATCCAGAGTTCATCCAACTCCAGCTCCACTCCTTAACTCAGCTTGTCAGGAACTGCAGCTGGATTCACTTCTCACAGATGATGCCGTCAGTCATACTGCTGGCCTCCCTGACGACTCACATTTTGCGAGAGGATCATTCCCCTGCCTTTGCTGCCATTCCCACTGTTTATAACAAAATATAGGATCTCTAAAACCTGTGCTTATTCGTGCCTACCTGCTGAATCCTTTTTGCTCCTTGAATAGGGTGGCCTTTTCTTATTTCAAATCCTACTACCCTTCACCTCTTACCTGTTAATGTGATAGACTTTTATCTCATTTCTCTGGATCATTAATCTAAGCCTCTGGATACTCATCCAACATTTAACACTGTGTTGCAAACTCCTGGGCCTTGTTGTGAACAAACACAGAAAGTTAACAAACTAAACTAGCAAGCATTTGGACTAGAGCATAGGTGGAGTAAGTCTTTAGGATTGTATCCAGGTCATGGCCATCTTCACCTGCTTCATCAAGAATCTACCTTCCATCATAGTATCAGAAGAGAATATGGTAACTAATGACTGCACGCTATTCAGTTCCATTCATAACTTCCCAGATAAAGAAGAAATTCACGCTTGCATGAAACATGACCTGGAAAATATTGGACATGATCTAATAAGTGGCAATTAATATTTGAACCACAGAAGTCCCAGGCAATAACCGCATCCAACAGGAGAAAGTCCAACAAGCGAAAGCATCAACCCTGGATATTTAATGACATTATCATTATCAAGTTTCCCATAATCAAAATAGTTTGGATCATCTCCTACCCAAAACTTAACTGGAATGGCCATGCACTATTGGAGCAGTTCAGAAGCTGGGTATCTTTTGCAAGTGACTCTGTTTATAGATCTCCAATATAATTCCAATATCTAAAAGGTAGAAGTGAAGAGTGTAATGGAGCATTCTCTACTTGCCTGGATGAGTTCATCTCCAACATCCAGGGCAAAACAGCTCACTTGATTGGAACCCTATCCATCACTGAAATATTAATTCTTTCCAACTATGACTGCAGTAATGTGGAGGAAGGTTAGGGACCACTTGTGCAGGGTTCAACATAGGTTTGTCCTACTGGGACAAGGAAAAGGGAACCATGGTTGACGAAGCAGATGAGGCAGCTAATCAAGAGGAAGAAGGAAGCGTACCTTAGACATCGGAAGCAGGAAACAGGAAGGGCTCATTAGAAGTATATGGAAGGTGGGAAGGAGCTTAATAAAGGACTTAGGAGAGCTTTAAGGGGGCATGAGAAGGCATTTGCATGTAATATTAAGGAGAATCCCAAGATGTTCCATGCGTATGTGAAGAACAGAAGGATGATGAGAATGAAGGGGGGGGGGGGCACTAAAGGATAAAGGACCTTGATCAAGATGAAGTTGGAATAGAACAAGCTTGTGAGCTGGATGATATTGTGATAATTGAAGAGGAATTGTTGGATCTTCTTAAAAACATTAAGATTAATAAGTCCATGGGGCCAGACATGATATACACCAGGTTGCTATGGGAAGGAAGGGAAGACAGTGCTAGGGTATTGGCTATGATCTTTGAGTCCTCCTTGGTCACAGGGGAGGTGCTGGAGGATTTGAGAATGGCAAATGTGGCTCCCTGTTTAACAAAAAAGCTTATAGGGAGAATCCTGGGAATTATAGACCAATGAGTCTATGAATATTTGGAGTTAATGTACTCAAGGATAGTCAGCATGGCTTTGTGAAGGGAAAGTTGAGCCTCAAGCACCTAATTGAGTTTTTTCAGGAGTAAGCAAAATAAATTGATGAAGGTAGGAGGTAAATATAGTCTATATAGATTTAAGCAAGGCATTTGACAAGGTCCCCCATGAGATATTCAATCAGAAAGTCATGAGGCATGGGATCCATCGAATCCTGGTTGTGTGAATTAAAAATTGGCTTCCAAGTAGAAAGCAAGAGTAGTAGTGGAAGGAAAGTATTCTGCCTGGAGCTCAGTGACTAGTAGAGAACCTCAAAGATCTGTTCTGGGACCCTACTCTTTGTGATCTTTACAAATGACTGGATGAAGAGGCAGAAAGATGGGTCAGTAGGTTTGTGGATAATACAAAGATTGGAGGAATTGTGGATGGTGCTGAAGGTCGTCATAGGTTTCAAGAGGATATAGACAGGATGCAGAGATGGGCAGAGATATGGCAGATGGAAGTCAATTCAGATAAGTATGAGGTGATGCATTTTGGAATGGCAAACCAGAAGGCTGAGTATAGGAATAATGGTCAGTTACTTGAGAGAGTGGATGAACAGAGGGATCTTAGTGTCCAAATCTATTCATTCCTTAAGGACACTCCACAGATTGATAGGATATTTAAGAAGGCTTATGGGATGCTGGGCTTTATTAACAGGAGAATTGAGTTCAAAAGTAGGGAGGTCATGTTTCAATTCTACAAATCTCCAGTCAGACCACACTTAGAGTATTGTGTTCAGTTCTGGTCACCACATTATAGAAAAGATGTGGAAGCTATGAAGAGGTTGCAGAGAAGATTTGCCAGGATGTTGCCTGGATTGGAAAATAAGTTATCAGGCAAGGTTAGCAGAGCTGGGATTTTTCTCTTTGGAGTGTAGAGGGATGAGAGGAGACTTAATAGAGGTTTCAAGATTATGAGAGGCATAGATATGGTGGACAGCCAGTTCCTTTTTTCCCAGGGTTGGAAGAGCAAACACCAGAGAACATCTGTAAAAGTGAAGGGAGGGGCATTTAGGGGAGACATCAAGGGTAAACTTTTATGCAGAAAATTGTAGGTGCCTGGAATGCCTTGCCAGGGGTGATGGTGGAGGCTGAAACATTAGGGGCATTTAAGAGACTCTTAGACAAGCATGTGGATAGAAGCAAAATAGAGGGTTATGGAGTAGGGAGGGTTTAGTACTTTTTTTAAAGATTGCAAGGGTCTGCACAACATTGAGGGTTGAATGGACTGGACTGTGCTGTACTGTTCTATGTTCTATCTCCACTGCTCTGCCTTTGTCAATCCTCCTTAACATTCCCACTCAAATTTATGAGATACAATTTCCCACGCACAAAGCCATGCTGCCTTTCCCTAATTAGCCCCTGTCTTTCTAAATGCAAATAGATCCTGTTTCTCAGAGTCCCCTCAAGTAACTTTCCCATCACTAATGTTAGGCTTATCAGCCTGTAGTTCCCTAGCTTGTCCTTACAGACCTTGACAAATAAATACACATTAACCTTCTGGTCTTCAGGCTTCTCACCCATGGCCAAGACCAAAACCTTTTTTTTTCCGAAAAAGAAACTTAATTCACAATAAAAGCTATATACAGTGGAAAGAATTTTCACATTAGAATTGTTAAACCATAGAACCATAAAGCACTACAGCACAGAAACAGGACCCTTCGGCCCTTCTAGTCTGTGCTGAACCATGATTTTTGCCTAGTCCCACTGACCTGCACCAAGTCCATACATCTCCCATCCACGTACCAGACCCAATTCTTCTTAAATGTTAATACTGAGCCTGCATTAGCAGCTTGTTCCACACTCCCACCACTCTCTGTGTGAAGAAGTTCTCCCTAATGTTCACCCTAAACTTTTCCCATTTCACTCTTAACCCATGTCCACTGGTTTGTATCTCCCCTACCTTCAGTGGGAAAAGCCTATCTACATTTACACTGTCTATCTCCCTCAGAATTTTAAATATCTTTATTAAACCTCCCCTCATTCTTTTATGCTCAAGAGAATAAAGTTTAAACCTATTTAATTTTTCCCTTTAACTCAGTTCCTGAAGTCCAGGCAACATCCTAATAAATCTTTTCTGCCTTCTTTTTAACATTTTTAAAGTTAAGTGACCAAAAATCCACACAATACTCCAAATTTGGTTTCACCATTGGCTTATACAACTTACTCGGAGCCAGTTTGCCTGCGTCGTGATGTGCGCTGCCACACAACCCCTCCAGAACCGACTTTAGTGTCCTGATGCATTGGGCACACCCCCCCCCCCACAATTTTTGGCTGCATGGTAACGACTGGTTGACTGAGGTCCAAGTGGACCGCTTTTCGTCTGTCCAACATGAATAACTCCTCTTTGCTCCCAATGTCGAGAGTGAAAGTTTTGCCAGAAAGGTGTAGGACCGTTGGAGGGGGGCTAGGTGTGGGCTGCGCCAAACGAACACAAAGTCAGCTGTGGCTAAGTCTTTGGGGATGTATGCTGGCCAGTTGCCGTGGTGGGAATGAGGGGGGGTGCAAACATGGCCAACCTGTCCTGCAAGTCCTGTAAAAGTGCTCTCTTTCCGGTGCCTGAGTCTGGAGTCAGGGACAAGAACTCACTGGATAGGGACAGGGGTGTGCTGTAGACCAGTTCTGCAGAGGATGCTTGCAAGTCTCCTTGGGTGCTATCCTGATACCCAGCAGGACCCGGGGAGCTTCTCCGCCCGGTTGGGTCCATCTAGCCGAGCCATGAGGGCCGATTTTATGTGGCGGTGGAAGCGTTCCACGAGTCTGCAGGTCTGCGGATGGTAGGCGGTGGGGTGATGCAGCTTGATACCCAGCAGGATTGCGAGTTGTGTCCAGAGCGTGGATGTGAACTGTGCACCTCTGTCGGTGGTCACGTGTGCCGGCACTCCAAACCTCATGATTCATTTGGTTAGTAGGGCCCTGGTGCAGAAGTCAGTCTAGGTGTCCTTGAGGGGGATGGCTTCCGGCCACCATGTTGTGTGGTCGACTACTGTGAGGAGGTAGCGGGAGATCCTGGAGACCAGCAGCGGGCCCATGATGTCGACATGGACGTGCTTGAAATGTTTTGTCGGCTTGAGGTCCTCGAAGATGAGGGTGGTGATGGCTGTGTGGAATGCCTACATCTCCTCATCCCCTTTTGGAGCCTGCTCCAACTGAGAGTAGTCCAGGCCGGGGACTAGGGTCCGAATGGTGGGACGCGAGAGCGCATCAGCCACAACATTATCTTTGCCCACAAGGTGCTGGATGTCTGTGGTGAATTCTGAGATGTAGAACAGATCCTTGGCCATGGTGATGGCTTGGGTTAGGGGCTTGTGGTATATGAAGACTGTAAATGCTGCCCTCCAGAAAGTACCGGAAGTGCCTGATGTCCAGGTAGAGGGTCAGGAGCTCCCTGTTGAATGCGCTATACTTGAGCTCGGGGAGGCACAGGTGGCAACTGAAAAATGCCAGGGGTCACCACTGACCTTACACCAACTGTTCAAGGACATGTCCAATGGCTGTGGCTGATGCGTCTACTGAGACCGTGCTGTGCACGTCAGACCACAGGAGGACCAGTAAGGTAGCATTCACCAGGGCATCCTTGGTAGCGGTGGAGGCTGCCTTGGCCTCTTCCGTCCATGCCAGAGTTTTGTTCTTGGTGGCTATCATGGCGAACAACGGTCGCATGACGTGAACTGCGCCTGGAATGAAGCAATTGTAAAAGTTAACCATCCCGCTGAATTCCTGGAGGCCTTTGAGGTGGTCAGATTGGGCCACCTTCTCTGTCGATGGTACTGCTCTTTCTGCCGTGATGGTGCAGCCTAAGAACTGCAAATAGATCTTGCCAAACTGGCATTTCGCCACGTTGACAGCCTGCGGAGGTGGGCCTTGTACTCGTCGTGGTCTCTGCTGACAATGAGGACGTCGAAGAGGTAAATGAACACGAAGTCCAGGTCCTTGCTGACTGCATCCATCAGGCGCTGGAAAGTTTGCCGCGTTCTTTTTTTAATTTTTTTAAATTTTTCACACTATAAACCATACTGACCAAAATACATACAAACATTTTTCTCTTGAATATATACAGTGTCATTTTCTCCCCTTTTTCCCTCCTCCCTTCCCTCCCTCCCTCTCCCCCATCCCATTTATTCAAAGTTCAATCTATAAGATACATTAAACAATGTTGTCACTTAATAAAAATAAACAAGAAATTTTTATCTTTTACTTTTATATACTGAGTCAGTTCATTTCGTTGTCTTCTCCTTCTGTCATTTTAGGTGGTGGAGGTCCGAGGTAGGATTTCTCTATTGTTTTTCATGTATGGTTCCCATATTTGTTCGAATATTGTGATGTTATTTCTTAAATTATATGTTATTTTTTCTAATGGAATACATTTATTTATTTCTATGTACCATTATTGTATTCTCAAGTTGTCTTCTAAAAGTTTGCCGCGTTCTTGAGGATGAAGGGCATGCGCAGGAATTCAAAGAGTCCAAAAGGGGTAATGATGGCTGTCTTCCCGATGTCGTTGGGGTGTATGGGGATTTGGTGGTAACCCTGCACTAGTTTAACCCTTGAAAACACCCTTGTGCTATAGAGGTTGCTTGTGAAGTCCTGAATGTGGGGAATTGGATAGCGGTCAGGCATGGTTGTGTCATTCAGGTGACAGTAGTCTCCGCAAGGCCAGCAATCGCCCGAAGATTTGGGGACCATATGCAGGGGGGATGCCCATGGGCTGTCGAATCTGCAGACTATCCCCAACTCCTGCATGTGGGAGAATTCTTCCTTGGCCAACTGCAGCCTGTCTAGAGGCAGCCTTCTGGCTTTGGTGTGGAGTGGTGAGTCTTGGGTCAGAATTTGATGTAGCATGGTGGAGGTGAACTGTGGACAGAGGATCACCAGGAATTCATTGAGTGAACGGCCACACTCGTTGTTGGGGGCATTGACTGCTGCTATGCCTGGGCCTTGGATAGTGGTGGCCTCAAGGCGGACTGTCTGGAAGGTCCGGGTGTGTATCAAGTGCTTGCCTTTGATGTCCACCAGCAGACTGTGTGCTCGAAGGAAGTTGGCTCCGAGGATTACTGTGCTCACCATAGCTAGGGTGAATCTCCAATGGAATTTGTCACTTCCCAGCTGAATCTGCACATTGTATGTGCCGAAGGTCTGGATGCTGGTGCCGCTGGCTGCCCATAGCATGGTGCCTCACTGCTGGGTGTAGGTCTCCAGTGCGGTCGGCGGGATGATGCTGAGTTCAGCGCCAGTGTCGACCAGGAACCGTTGGCCGCTTGCCTTGTCTGTCACATGAAGGATGCTGTTGATGTGGACAGCCATCACAACCATTAACGGCGGCTGGCCTGGTGGTTTTCCTGAAACAAGCAGGGTTGGTTGCCTTTGCATGCCTGGGCTCCCCCACGCTGATGATAGAAGCATCAGGTGTGGTTCGGAGCCTCTGTCTTTTTGCTGGGGCATGATTGTGGCCGGCTGGGGCTGAGGAGTGTCACCTGACTCACAGCTGCTTCATTTTTGTGTTTTGTATGCCACAGGACGTCCGCTCGGGCCGCCACCTTGCGTGGGTCCGAGAAGTCTTCCTTCGCCAATAGTAGCTGGATGTTATCTGGCATTTGTTCAATAACGGCCTCCTCAAACATGAGACACGGCTTGTGGCCTTCTTCCAAGGAAAGCATCTTGTCCATGAGGGTGGACGGTGCCCTGTCTCCCAGGCCATCCAGGTGCATGAGCCTGGCAGTGCACTGGTGTCTGGACAGGCCAAACGAGCTGAAAAGGAGCTGTTTAAGCACTGGGTATTTACCCTCCTCTGGCGGGGTCGTGGGTTAGGTTGTCCACTCTGGCGGCAGCTTCCTGGTCAAGGATGCTGACATGGTAGAACACCATCAAGTCAGAACTGATCTGCCGCAGGTGAAACTGTGCTTCCACATGTCCAAACCACGTGCCTGGGTGAAGCGTGCAGAAGGGGAGTAGTTTCACGGCGACTGCATTTACTGCTGCAGCGTCAATGATGTAGAGACCAGAATCATCTGGGCTTGTTGGGGTCACCAATTGTAGCGGTATCTACAAAGATTGAAATTAGAAAGAACCACAAGTTGTGGTGAATTTCAGTTTCAACTGTTTATTTGAAACCTCACGGACTGCTCTTTAAGGGCGAGCTAGCGTCATGTCACAGTGTCACATGCGACGTCATGACACAGCCGAAAGGGCACACAGAATGGCTGAGGCTACGAGGAATTCCTGAACCTGACAGCACCATCTTAACGTGGCTGCTCCGCTACCACTCCCATCACATACAGAGCCGGTTCGCCTGCGTCGCGATGTGAGGTGCCACAACCTCACACTTGTCTGCATTAAATTCCATCAGACATTTTTCTGCCCATCTTTCTAGCAGGTCCGGATCCCTCTGCAAGCTCTGAAAACCTTCCTTGCTGTCCACAACACCTCTAATCTTTCTGCCATCTGCAAATTTGCTGATCCAATTTACCACATTATCATCCAGATCATTGCTATAAATGGCAAACAACAATGGTCCCCGCACCAATCCCTGAGGTGCACTACTAGCCACAGGCCTCCACTCTTAGAAGCAATCATCCACCACTACTCTCTGGCTTCTCCTGTCCAGCCATTGTTGAATCCAATTCACTACTTCATTGTGAATACATAGTGTCTGAACCTTCCTGAGTAACCTCCCACATCGGACCTTGTCAAAGACCTTACTGATGTCCACGTATACAACATCTACAACTTTTCCTTCATCAGTTTCTTAGTGTCATATTCGTAAATGCATTTTATTACTGTAAGTTATATTGTTAACCATTTATTTTACAACATAGCACCATTACCATTAATGTGGCCCCTTGTTCTTTGAGGGGCTTTGCCACCAGTGTCAATCCCTCAATGCTCAGTAGTGGAAATATCCTAGACTGTGACCCATTCCCACAAAACTTTTGCATTGGCACCCTGGAGCTTCAGTGACCCTCAGCTCATGCTCCAGGAGCCTGGAATGTGCCAGTCGGCAGCATTCCCTCACTGACATCTCACTGTGCTGGAAAACCAGCAAATTTCTGGTAGACCACAGTGTGCCTTTCACCGTGATGATAATCTTCCAGCAACTCTGGGTGTCCTCAGTTTCACTTTGCTTGCAGCTTTTAGATGGTGCCCAAGGGGGAGAAAGTGACTGTCAGGGATAAAGTCCTGCAAAAGCACAATGTTCCTGCACAGGTCTCTGTAATTGACCTAATAAATATGGAATGCTGAAGGTTGTCAGACAGGAATTAGCAAGTTGCCTTTCAATTTTCCATCTATGTTTAGAATTAAGCTTTAGGAGTTATTTAATATCCTGTTCGTTTTCATTTTCTGAAGAAAAGATTTTGTGCCAGCATCGTTTCACAATTTCTGTACATGATTCACTCAATGCAATAAATCTGTGCCAAACATGAGTTGCCTAAATGAATCCCACAGATTCTAATCAAGAACAAAGAAATAATGGTGTAGGTGTAGAAATGGGGACAAGTGACATCCCATTTATAGAAGCACTGAAGGTTCAAGGATGAAGCTTGACAAAGGCCTTACTAAAGTCCATATAGACAACATCGTTCCCTCATCAACTTTCCTGGTAACCTCCTCGAAAAGCTCTGTAAGATTGGCTAAACACAAAGCCATGTTGACTATCCCTATAAGTTTCTGGCTATTCAAATAATTGTATATCCGGTCTCTTGGAACACCTTCCAATATTTACCTACTACTGACGTAGGCTCACCAGCCTATAATTTTGAGGGTCTTCCCTGTGTCTAAAGTCTATGTCTTCATTGATAAATCTCTTCAAACTCCTTAATAACTAGGATTAGCCTTCTCTTTAGAAGTCTTTCTGCCTGTTTGTTTTTTTTTCCACTGAGGTCATTTAGCCCATTATATATTCACCTAGCAGAGGAATTCCATTACCCCTTTTGATTTCCATTCCCCTTCCATTTTATTCTTGTAACCCAACAACTTGTCCTATTTCACATGCTAATTAACTCAGTCTTTATGCTGTTAGGTCCAAGACTGTCAAGGAGGAATAAAATGTATATGAATATGAATATATTGCTCACGTTTACATTTGACCTCACCCTAAACATGGATGAGGCTGAGGACTGATTATCCAGCACCTATGTGGATTAATAAATGCTGGATAAGTGTGTTTGCTTGTTGCTTGAAATTGCTTGTTGTGTGATTAGCAAACTAACAGCAAGGTGCACCAATTTTAAACGTATATTTTGTTTACCTATTTATTTTCTCCAATTTTTTTTGCCAGTTGCTTGAATTCCATAGAATAGGGATTGTACTATATATCCTTGTAGGAATGGTTGGCAAAGTTATAATGATTGGATACAGGAAGGTCACAGAGTGTAGCTGCTCATTTGATCTCACCAGAGTTTAGGAGACCACACCAAGTCCACAAAATGCAGTGGATTGGGATGGATGATGTGCATGGAAAGTTTTACCTCACCTGGATGATCGTCCTGCATGAAGGTGAGGGAGGAGATGTAGAGACAAATTTCTCATTTTGTAAAATTATGGAGGAAATTGCCTCAGCAGATGGAAGGTTAGATGGGGAGGGAGAAGTTGATCCGGGAGTTTTGGAGGGGCTGATCTCTGCGTAAAGCGGTGGAGAGGGTAAAATGTGACTGGTGGTGGGATTGCACTAAAGTCGGCCGAGATGTCAGTGATGCCAGGTGCCAAGGTTGGTGGAGTGGGAAATGCAGTCCAACAGGATCCTTCCTTGTTCTATGTGAGTGGAGATTTCCAGGTGAGGCAGAGCTTTAAATAAAATTAAATTTAGACATACAGCACGGTAACAAGCCTTTCCAGCCCATGCGTCCGTGCTGCCCAAATACCCCAATAACCTACAACCCCTGTACATTATTAAAGATAGGAGGAAACCAGTTCCCCAGAAGGAAACCCAGTGCCGCATTTGTTCTTGGGTTGCGGGTGCGTAATAGCCTTGCACTAACCATTACACTAACTGCGCTTCCCTTTCTTTTAAACCCAAATGCAGAACTTACTAGCTACAGCTGTTAATGGCTAAATTTTGCATTAACCAAATGATATTTTACAAAAGCAGCAAACATTCATTGTTATAATTTACCTGGAGTAATTATTCACAAAATTATTAAAGCCACCATAAAATGACTTTTACATCAATTAGTTCATTTATAAAATTACATGCACATCATCCAACTTTATCGACACAGATATATCAGTTTTTTGGCCTCATTCATTGTTACGGTGAAGCCAAACGTAAATTTGAGGAACAACACATCATATTCCTCATGGACACCTCATGGCAAAGAACATCAATTTTTCTCATTTTTTGGTAACTCTCACCTCTATACAACTCCATTGTTTCCATCTCATTGTTTTTAACTTGCTCCTGTTCTCAATTTTCTCTCTAACTTCCTGCTTCCCTTCCCCCCACCCCCCACCCACCAAAATGGTCTCTCCGTCTCTCTACTTTCTCATCCAATGGCCAATCACTTATTGAACCCTCCCCAACTTCTTTCCCCTTCAGAAGCAGAAAGTATGAAAAATCACCTGATTTTTTTTAACTTTAGTCAATAAATAGACACAACGTTTTCCATTTCTACCCTTGGATGCGGCCTGGCTTGCTGACTTCTAACAACTGACTGTTTGCCCAACATTTCAACATCTGAGGTTTTTACGTTTCTTTCTTAGGATTCATTATTAAGTTGAAAACAGCCACAAAATTGCCACCCAAAAGAGCTTGTCATTGATTACATTTGGTCGAGAAACTCTGAGCACAGACAAAGTGACAGGGAATCCCAGCTGTCATGTCAATTTTCATTGTGAATTTTCCTTCTTGCAGTTGATGGAGATCTGCCATTAGCTGACCTATCTAAACTTGTATGTTTAATCTATTGCAGTGTCAATGTACTCAGTGTGTGGTGACAACGGAGATGTATTGTACAGTGCTGTACACTGTACACTGCGCTGTAATGTTTATTCCTTCTGTCATTGGTATACAATGGTTGCAGTGTGTGCCCTCAAAAGGCACAGTAATCACTTACTTCATCTATGCCATCTGCCATTAGTTTCACTCTCCCATCAAACCATTCAACATGCACTTGTTTTCATTTACTCTGTAGATAGTGATACATGAGATATAGAACCCAAACATGTGCAAGCTCATTTGGAGGCAGCACTTGAAGTGAAAATCATTTCCATATTCATGCTAGACTGGATAGTTGCCTAAAGCAGTGAAAACTGGAGAGAAACAGAGGCGGGTGAGAGTGGTAGTGTTGGTGAGGCACAGCGGGGAAGAAGAGGCGAGAGAGAAAGCAGGAGAGAGAGAGGGAGAGGCAAACAGACAGGGAGAGTGTGTTGTTCCAAATTATTCAAAAATACACAGGAATCTTTCTCGAAGAGGATACAAAACCGGTTTGGGCAGATTGAATTGATAGTCTGAATTCAGACTTGGCTCGCCCAGTGAAGAGAAACAAGAGAGCGCTGGAATGGTACTGTTTTCGCTGGAGGTCTGTGACCAATGGTGCTTCACAGGGATCGGTATTGGGACCCCTGTTTTTTGTGATTTATGTTGATGGATGGGCTAGTAAGTTTGCAAATGATACAAAGATTGGAGGAGTTGTGGACAATGTAAAGGGAAAGTAGGCAGATAATGTCAGGACTCTTAAAAGTATTAATGGGCAGAGGGATCTATGAGAGTGGAAGGTTCAGTTCATAGGAGCTTAAAAGTGGCCACAAAATTAGATAGGGTGGTAAATACAGTGTAGGCATGCTTGCCTTCATTCTGCGGGGCATTGAGTATAAAAGTAAGGAAGTCGTGTTGCAGCTAGATAAACTTTGTTTAGACCATACTTGAAGTATTCTGTGCATCTCTGCTCACCCCATCACAGGAAGAATGTGGTGGCTTTGGAAAGGGTACAGAAAGATTTACCTAAATGTTGCCTGGATTGGAGGGTGTGAGTTATTAGGAGAAGTGGAACAAACTTGGGTTGTTTTGTCTGGAGTATTAGAGACTGAGGGGTCACCTAATAGGTTAGGTTTATAAGATTATGAGAGTCATTGATGGGATACAAGGTCAGAATCTCCCCAAGGCAAAACACTGGATTCTGTAGACACCGTGTTTAAGTGAAAAAAAACCCAACACAATTGGTGGAGAAACTCAGCAGGTCAAACAGTGCCTTTATGCACTGGTAAAGGGTAAAGATACATCACCAACGTTTCGGGCTTGAGCTCTTCATCAAGTTGTGGGGGAACATGAGAGATCATGTGTTTAAAGTGAAGGGGTAGGGGGTGTCGTGGGAGTTTAAAGAAGATGGGCAGGGCTGATTTTTTTTATGCAGCTTGTGGTTGGTGCCAGGAACAGTAATAGAAGCAGATATAATAGTAGCATTTACGCAACTGCGAGATGGGCACATTGATAGGTAAAGAGAGGGATATGTATCATGTACAAGCAGCTGAGCATCAGTTCAATTTAGATGTCAGGCCTGAAGGTTCTTCTGCTGGACTGCTCTATGGTCTATGGACAGGAAAATTTGTAGGATATGATTCAGTCCAGAACATCAACTTGGTTGGCACGGACAATTTGGACCAAAGAGCCTGTTCTGTGCTTTATAACTCAATGGAAGTAAAGTGTTACATGAATAAACTTTGTATATATGTTCTCAATTGCTCATGTTGTTCAAATGTTTGATGTAAATGGCTCTTTGACAGTAACTGTAAATCCATATCATATAGAATGTTAACCTTCATACTAACCAAGCAGATTACAGTATGACAGGAGGTTATTTAACACCTTGAGCCTGTGTTAACTCTGTGCATGGAAGTGAATGGCAAAATGATGCAGTACTAGTTCTGCTCCACACAGTTCCAGTATCTTCGGATCATCTGTTGCTCCCTTCATGGTCCTTTCATGTTTTTCCAGCGTCCTCTTGGGCTTCCTTCCTGTGCTCTTGTTTTCTGACTTGCCTGCTTGTTTAAATATCCCCTTAGTGTAGGGGTTGAAGATGAATTGAGGAGAGTTGGTGGGCATTGAGAGAATTTGTAAGTAACTGGAATAAGAGAGGAGATGTTACTGATGGGATTGCACTGAAAGCTGGCAAGAGACGAGCAGGGAGCAGAGATACTCAGCTCCTGCAGGTGCAACCATCCAGTCCAACTGCCTGTGGCTCCGTACAGGCATTAAACAGCCTGTTAATGTAGCCAACTGTGATTTTATTTAAAATCCCGCAATCGTGGGGTCTGCACCCAAGATTGCAGCACCTATGATAAGCAGCAGACTCTAGGGAAGCAGAGGACTGGCGAAGGGCACCAAAAAAATGGAGAGACCATTCCCCCTACCCCCATCTGAGAAGGAGTTGACCCACGGGATGGTGACCGTGGCGGCGGATCAGTGTGGGGTTCTGCGGCTGAAGGACCCACACAGGTGGTGGGCTGTTGATTACTCGAGGAAAGGAAGCCACTGCTGGAGACTGTGGTCAAGGGTTTTCACCAGGCTGTGGAATCCTGGAGACTGGCTCGAAACTGGGTGAATGGATACCAGGGATCGGAACCGGGATGCGAGAGGGTTCATAATTGTATTGGACGTTCGGATCTGGAGTTAATCTGATAATTAACTCATCTGCTGATGAATCGGATTGGACTGTTAATGGCTGCTGAGGCCGTGAAAAGTGCTGGAGGTGAAAATTCACAGACACTCGATGGCTCTGGGGGGAGACTCTCTTTTGCTTAGCTTTCTCTGACTTTAAGAGACGCTTCAGGCAATTTCTGCCTATGGCAAATCTGTCTGCCTCATAGCCGACAAAAGTCAATTTTGTGCAATATAACACTTTTTATTAAATGACAATATCTTGAATCTTGATCAAAGGCCATTGAAACATCCTCCTCTGCACTTTCAATGGATGTTTTCCAATCACCTTTCATATTTTTAAATACCAATGTGGATTCCTAGTTGAGTATCAGGAATGTGCAAGAAAATTAAGTGCTTTATTTTGATGCTTTTATTTTCATGTTTATTTCTTAAATTGATTTAATTTCTATTAATGTCAATTATTTGCAGCCAACTTGATAGCTTTGAGTATCTAACTACCAAAAATATTGACATAATGCATCAGCAGAATACATCACATCATTCATGTCACGGTGACCTGGGCCTATGGTATCGACACCAGTTTTTCATGTGTAGGCTAAGTGTGGACGGGGGGGACTGCAATCAATGAGTGCAAGTGATACGTTCAATCTGTCTCCATTGGACCCCATAATATGGTCTTCCCAGCTGGTCAAAATCACGCAGTCATCATTATGCCCTAAGCACAGTAATTATAGCAAAAAAGGGATTTTCTCTCTGACAAAAGCTGATCAACACTATGCAACCTGAGCACAAATTGGTCTTAAAAAAAAGAACTGGAAAGTTTAAAAGGGGATTTTTGTTAATCAATCCCTGTATTCTCCAATAAGGTATTAAATAAAGTGACATGATCTTGGCTGGATAGCTAAGGCTGGAATTGTCTCCAGCAATGGTATAAGGTTCCTGCTCTCTGTCTTCATCAGCCCGTACAGTGGAAGCCAATCTGGCACTTAAAATTTTAAGTGGATTGTGAAAATATTGAAAAAAATTCAAACAATTATTTCTCTAAGTAAAGAAATTCTAACTGTTGGAACCACGTTTCATGTTTTTCTTCATTCTCCTCACCATTTAAGGCGCTGTTTAAAAACTAGTCTTTCAACAATGTTGAGCAGGTTAATTTGGATCTTGGTATGCCACATGTCTATGTTATAATGGGCAGAACTAGTAAACATTTTTGCACATTGGGATTTCAATGCCTGGATAATGTGGATGGAAATGATTGCACCGATTTACAAACCCCAATGTGAACTTAGTGGGTGTAGTTGTGGATATCTTACTTTTTCTGAGATGTCTACCAATTAGAATTAAAACCATTAGGAAAGAATGAATTGGTGAGTTTTGTACATCTTTAGAAATTGATATTTTTTGATTGGGCTGAATGAGCTGATGGCAGGTTCTGGACATTCTTATGCATTTTTAAATAATAACAGAGCCAACTTTCAGTGCGTTAAGATACCAGTGTTTAAAAATGAACACTACTCACTGGTTTTTATGTACATGCAAATTTGCCACAGTTCAGAAATAAATGCTGGTAAATATTCATGGGTTAGATGCCATCTGTGGAAAAAGAGACAATTAATATTTCAGGTTTGGCACCTGTCATCAAAAATGAGAAAGCGAGAAACAAGTTCATTTTGGTAGCAGAGAAGTTCAGGAGAATTTGGAACTTAACACATTTTTTTCTGGTAGGAGAAACATTAGGACAGTTGAGGAGAGTTAAGATCAGATTATATTCATTTCATCGGGAAAAAGGTGCAGGACCCTAAAGACGAGCCCCCAACAGCACAAAGACAGCTTCTTCCCCACTGCCATCAGATTCTTGAATAATCAATGAACCAAAGACACTGCCTTACTTTTTGTGCACTGTTATTTTTATTTTTTATAGTAATGTTGTAAGATGTTTATAATATGAACGTTTGGACTCTGACGCTGCTGCAAACCCCGAATTTCAGGACTTGTTCATGATAATAAGTTCTGATTCGGTGATGTGTAGCTCACAAGACTTCTATGAATGAACATTGTGGGAATTGATTTGCCTCAAGATTTTCCTGCTACTTTTAATATACAGGATAACATTGGTGTAGACTGTGAACTTCATTGTAGATTTTCCATGCATTGGGATTGAGGCAGTGTTTTAAGAAAGCAGTCTCTATCCTCAAGGACCACCACCACCCAGGCCTTGCCCTCTTCACTCTGCCTCCACCGGGAAAAAGGCACAGGAGCCTGAAGATGAGCACTCAGCGGCAGAAGGATCCCCTCTGCCATCAGATTCCTGAATGAACAATGAACCACCGCCTTACTCTGAATTTTTCTTACACTATTTTTATTTATTTTGTGAGGAGGTTTATTTAAATTTTGATCCTGTGATGCTGCCACAAAACAATGAATTTTGTCACATGTGCATGACAATACATTATGATTTTGATTGTGTGCCAATTAGATAATTAGCCAGGTAAACAAGATAATCTGTCATTGCTAGGGTCTAGTGGAGCACACAAAAGTGCTGAAGAAAGTAAAGGGTGATTGACACTTCAGGCAATTTCTGTTGGGATTCTCATGCTTCCAACATTTAGGATTTATTCTCATGATTTCAGATTCTGTTCATCTTCTCCTATTTATACCTGTACCTTTCTCAGATGTGCCCCTATTATTCACCAGATGGCACCAACATTTGTGTCATTGTCTCTCCTGTTCCCCATTCTATCACAGATGTTCCGTTTTGTTCTCTTTGCTTTACATCCCATACTTTCTTTGTAAATTAATCTCCCATTTAAGTGTGTAAAAGAATGGTAATGGGATCAGTGAGGAACTGTGTAAATGTTAGGTAATGGAGTGAGGAGGCAAAATCAAACTTAATAAGGAAGAAAATGAAAGGGAAATTGATTTGATGGTGGTCAAAGGAAGCGAATTATATCAGTATGAACTTGGATGAGAAGAGACAACAGTGCCATCTTGGACTGAACTAAGGCGGGAGGAAACAGACACAAAACAATGAACATAGGACATAGACATCTCCAGCACAATACAGGCCCATTGCCCCACTGTATTGTGCCAACATTTTACCAACTGCCTAGATTTTCCCTACAGCATAATTCTCCATTTTTTTCTCAGTTCTAATAGTCTTTTAAAATTTCCTATTGTATCTGCCTCCACTATCATTGTCCACAGTGCATTCCATGCACCTACCTCTCTCTGTGTGGAGAAATGACCTCTTACACCCTCCCTGTACTTACTCCTGTGGTGATTAGCAGTTGGTGATCCTCCTGACCACTAGAGGGTGTCAAAGATGGAATGTCCCACCTCAGATTAGATGCATAAAATGGATGTGTCCCCCCCAAGGTTATGAGTCGATAATAAAATATGTAATACAAAAGAATTAGCTTTCTTTCTCACAATAGAAGAAACATCACATGGTACCAGGAGTGGGTATCAGACTTTTTGATGATTTATTTCAACGAATCAAGCATCGAGTGGAAAACTGTGGATTTGGACATGGTAACACCAGGAGAACAATTGAAATATTTATCTTATTTATTACATGACAGATGTCCAGTGTGCATGCCATGTATTTTGAACAGTCTCCCTGCAAGCTTTCAGGACTGAGATGGATAGACAGTGTCAGTGGATTCCAGGATTGTGATGGTAATGTGGAAAAATGGATTTATTTGTATTACCTACTCCTGTTACATAAATTACTTCCAAACTTCTTTATTAGCTTTAATACTACTTTATTAGCTTTAAAGCATGCTGTGAGTCCCTGAGGATATAAAAAGTGGTACATAAATTTATCTCTTCATGTTCTGAATGCTCCAAATATTGTACACTTCATGAACTTAATATACCCAGCAGATGATAATTATCTTCAGTTATCTTCAGTTATCATAGTCTAAGGCCCAGACCCACGCACATACCTCACTTCACAACTTCATGGACAACAGAACGAGGGGATAGAATGGCAAGATTCGGGGAAGTAGATTTAAGTCAGGAGATGATGAGGAGCAGCTTCTCCCAGTGATAATGTGAAATTCTCTGCTGAGTGAAGCAGCATTCATGAAATCTATTTAAGACACAGGATTGGTATCTATTTAAATACTAGGGGATATAAGGGTTATGGGGAATGGGCAAGTTGTTTTCTTAAGAGTTCAGGTGCTTTTATCCTCTAATGCAGCCATTCTTTCATTTAGATGCAGCTGAAGTCACAAATTACACTCAATCTGTCCACTGTGTTCTTCCTTCATTTTCTCTCTCTGTCAGGCCCTTTGCAGTTCCTGACTCCTTTCTTCAAGCTGAGTCTCTAAATGTCTCAAACGTTCTTCTATGCTGCCAGGCCACTCTTCAGTCTTTGTCAGAGCTGCATTTCGCTGGATAAGTTCAGCTTCTACTTCTGGTAACGTTTCTGCTGGCTTCATTGTTTGCTCCATTTTCTATTCAGCAAGTTCCTGTAACTGTCTATTTTTGTCTTCTAGCTGTCGTAAGAAGACATCCTTATCTGCCAGCTCATTTTCCAGTTTATCATTCATGTCATGTAATGAGGTGATTCTCTCTGTACATTAAGGTATTGCTTCTCCACTGTAGTTATCCTTCCTTCCATGAGTGTTGTGTGCTTATCTTCAGCCTGTGAAGCCACTATGAAAACTCTTTTCACCAGGTTGAACTCTTCACATGCACCCAGTCCGAATATGGACTGTAATCTTTCTACAATCAGTAGCTGTGACTTTAGATGCCTCCCTTTGTGTTTGAAGGGTACCATACAGCCCCCTTTTACTGGAACGTTTTCTCCGGTGTAGCCTGTTGCTTTTAATTTCACAGGATAAATCTTGCTCTTTACAGTGAGAGTCTTGTAATCATCCATAGATAACAGATACACCTGGGCTCTGGTGTCGAGCTTAAGTGGCATTGTTGTCTCATTCACGGACGATGGAACAATCCTTTCCATTTTACCAGCAGCATCAGTCTGTAGTGAATCCACAAAGAATACTTCCATTTCTTTGTCTGTTGTGTTCCCCTTTCTCTTGGTATTCCCTGCTTAACAGCACTTTCCAAAATGATTCTTATTCCCGCATTTATAGCAGGACTTTCCATAGGTAGGACACATCTTTGCAATATGTCTACCTCCGCACCTGCTGCATTTGCTATTTGAGCTTACCACTTAGCTTTGCTGTTGCTTTGGGAAAGTCCTGGTGCCCTGCTTATCCATTTTGATCACATGCACTGTTGTATCTATCCTCCTTAACCTTGTGCAGCTCCTTTGCTTGTGCTCGTGTGGTCTCTGCTGCCTTACACATATTCACAGCCTTTTCTGGAGTCAAATCCTTTTTCACTCAATAGTCTTTCTCTAAGTCCATTATCTGGGATTCCACAAACTATTCTGTCTTTATTGAGTGAATTTTTCAAATCTCCAAATTCACAGGACTTGCTCAGTGTGTGAAGCTCGGCTAAGTATTGGTCAAAGCTCATACCTTGTATCACAGGAGAAAAACTTGAATCTTTCAAACATGACATTTTTACTTGGAACAAAATATTCCTCAAATTTTCTCATGAAATTGTCCAACGTGAAAGCAGTTTCATCAATATGAAAACTGTTATAGATATCCAAGGCATCTTCACCCATCATGTGCAGAAATATAGACACTTTCCTTTTTTCCATCAGTCTCTCCCATTCCACCAGCTTCTAAATAAATGTTAAATCGCTATTTGAAATATTTCCAATTGTCGGCTAGATTGCTGGTAAACTGCATTGGTGTGGGAGGACAACTTATCCCTGCTTATGAACTATTGTCTTCTCTTATTCACTCTGACACTCTAACACCATGTTATGCTTGATCTTTCAAGAAGAATGACATTACATGGGTTTAACTCTTTATCGACTTTATTTTCCTTGAGCTGCTTCAACCGATGCCAGCAACAATGGCCATGACTCCCATTCTATACCACTTCCGGTTTCCACCCAACCTCATGCATTGCATGTTGGGAACTGTAGTTCTTAACCACTTCTACTCTTCCCCTTCCATACAATTACTTAACCAGATCCTTTCTCCAAATGAGATGATATAATAAAAAGTGCTGAAAATATTTTGAGCTATATAACCTGTAACATTAACTCGATATCTCTTCTACAGATTCTGCTTGAATTCAAGATTCCATATTATTTTATTGTCAGGTAATTAAACAGAAAATGTGATATTACACAAAATTTGTTATCTGCAAAAATTGCCAACGTCTCCTTACAACCACAGAAAGAGAAGCAAAAGAGAGTCTCCCCTCCCACCCCCCCCCCCCCCACAGAGTTATTGAATGTCTACGGCTTTGCCGCCAGTGATCCTGCAGCCCTCCACAGCCATACAGCTAAACCATCAGCAATGTGAGCTCAGCTCTGACATGATCAGGAAGTCTACAGCACCCTGGCATTCTGGTTCCAATTCCTGGTGCGCCTTCAGCCAGTCTCCCTCGACCATAGTCGGCCACAGACTACATGGATTCCTCGACTCGAATCACCAACAGCCCTATCACCTGTGTGTTCTTCAGCTGCAGAGCACCTCATCGTCCCATGGGTTGGCTCCTCTGCTTCTCCTTAAACATTTCTCAAATACCCTGCACCAGTCCTCCACTTCTCCGGAGTCTGCAGCCCCTAGTGGCTACTGCTGATCATAGGTATTGCTGTCTTGGACCCCTTTGCTGAGTGTATCCAACAACTTTTATTTCAAATTTGCAACATCTGCAGTAATTTTCCTTGCACCCTAACAGATGGGCATGACCATATCCATCATGAACCAGAAGCAGGGTCATACTTTGGTTTTACTGATCACTCCATAATGAATACAAATTATACCAGGCTTGCTCCAATGGAAGTGAAACCCCGAGTGCAACTGGATTTAACCATAAAAGCTGTAAGAACAAATCATCAATTGACTATTGTTCATTGCTGGTTAAGCTTGCTTTTCTTGGTGTAGAATAACTTCTGGACTGTGAGCTTTTCAGTGCTAATCAATGCTATTCACCCTGGGTTTCCACTTCTCCTGATCTGCTGCTGGGATGTTGTGTTGTGATCAATGGACTTCAGCACTGTTCCTGGACACTGAATAATTATCCGAATTTTTAAATGAAAATACACAAAGAGAAATAGGTATATTATACCTGAGGACATCTCTTTGGAGTGTTCTACATTGGTGTGCATCAGCAAGAGATGGGTCAAGAAATAAACTGTCACCTTGTTCTCTCAGAATTAAAGCGTACTTGAGTCTTTTGGAATTTTAAGTCCACATGTATATTAATTAGCCATATTTTGAATGCCATTGCAGTGAGATGATCTTGTAAACCACTCAGGAGAACGAAGTATCAGCTGTAAGTGCAATGCTAATGCATTCCGTGAACAAAGTCTCTGACTAATGTCGCTTTGCAGCCAATATCCACTTTAGCACCTGCAGATGACTCATTGATTTCAGTTTATGATTGCTTTTATAAAGCCAGATCGAGAGTTTGCTTTGAAATGTCTGATTTACAGTCAGAGTGATGGGAAAATCAGCATTGTGTGCGCTGCTAAAAGAGCTGATTAATGACTACATTAAAGCACTCTGGAAAGCATTCATTGTTAGTAGAACATATTTCTATTACAAGACAGCTTTCCCCATGTACAGTTCCACCTCATGATATTTACAAATTTATTGCTGATGCTTTCCAAGATTTTAGATATATGCAACTAAAGTTTAGAACCTCAAGGATCACAAGAAAGAGATTTTCTAAATGCACAAAAAAGATCGAACTAAAAAAGGAACTCTTATAAATTAATGTATGCAGACTTTCCTGTTCAATTCTTATAAATTAGCAACCAGTTTTGTGTCATGACCACGTAGAAACTAAAATCACAGGTGATGCTAATCACATTTTAGCTAATCACAATGTAGTAAAACAGAATTTGTCAAATAATTTGCTTATATAAATTTTCAGTTGCTTTCAAAGTTGTCTGAGAGAAAAAAAAGTCTGATGAAAATAAAGAGTTTGCCAAAACACAGAAATACTGGAGGAACTCAGCAGGTCTCACAGCATCTATAGGGTGTAAAGACATAATTACCGATATTTCAGGCCTAAGCCCTTCAAAGTCTATACTGTATCTTTACCTCCTATGGAGCTACAAGACAGGCTAAGTTGCTCCAGCATTTCTGTGCTTTGACTAAATTCACAGCGTCTGCAGACTATAGTATTTCACACAAAGATAATGAGCTCATCCACTGTCTTGAATTAGATTTGGGTACCCAGGAACTGAAGATTAACTTCCAGGACAAGAAGTGATCAACAAGAGAGAAGAATTACGAGAAAATTTGGAAATTAAGAGTTATTGTATTGGGTGAAAAAAGTGGGAATGTGAGGGTTGGGCTTCTGGTTTGGGTCACAGCAGATGATGAATCCGACAGGAATGGGTTCAGTCAGAAATGATGGCCATTCATTGATAGACAGATTGTACATTAAGAAATTCTACAAACTACTGTTGCTCAGTATTCACTAGAATTTGAATCCTTACTTTATAGATATCTTTGGCTTGGCTTCGCGGACGAAGATTTATGAAGGGGGTAAATGTCCACGTCAGCTGCAGGCTCGTTTGTGGCTGACAAGTCCGATGCGGGACAGGCAGACATGGTTGCAGCGGTTGCAGGGGAAAATTGGTGGGTTGGGGTTGGGTGTTGGGTTTTTCCTCCTTTGCCTTTTGTCAGTGAGGTGGGCTCTGCGGTCTTCTTCAAAGGAGGTTGCTGCCCACCAAACTGTGAGGTGCCAAGATGCACGGTTTGAGGCGAGATCAGCCCACTGGCGGTGGTCAATGTGGCAGGCCGGTGATGCCGGTAGAGGACCCATGATTCGGAGCCGAACAGGAGTGTGGGTATGACAATGGCTCTGTATACGCTTATCTTTGTGAGGTTTTTCAGTTGGTTGTTTTTCCAGACTCTTTTGTGTAGTCTTCCAAAGGCGCTATTTGCCTTGGCGAGTCTGTTGTTTATCTCGTTGTTGATCCTTGCATCTGATGAAATGGTGCAGCCGAGATAGGTAGAGCCAGCTCTTCAGCGCTTGACGTCCTGTTTTGCGGAAACTGCCAAAATGTTTGGCCTGGAGGTCAGCCTGAAGAAAACTGAGGTCCTCCATCAGCCAGCTCCCCACCATGACTACCAGCCCCCCCACATCTCCATCGGGCACACAAAACTCAAAACGGTCAACCAGTTATAGATATATAACCATATTAACAATTGCAGCACAGAAACAGGCCAGTTCAGCCCTTCTAGTCCATGCCAAACACCTTCTTCCACCTTGTCCCATTGACCTGCACCTGGGCCATAACCCTCCTCATCTCTCTCATTCATATACCTATCCAACTTTTCCCTAAATATTAAAATCGAGCCTGCATCTACCTCCCATCACCATCTGAGTGAAGAAATTCCCTCTCATGTTTTCCCCCTTCAATCTCAATCCATGTCCTCATGTTCCCATTCACAATGGAAGAAAGCTTATCCACATTTGCTCTAACTGCCCGCCTCATAATTTTAAGTACCTCTATCAAATCACCCCTCAATTTTCTACACTCCATAGAATAAAGTCCCAGCCTGGTCAACCTTTCCCTGTAACTCAAACCTTGAAACCCAGGCAACATTCTTGTAAATCAGCTCTGCACCTCTCTCTATTCTATTTATATCCTTCCCATAATTTGGTGACCAAAACTGCACATAATATTCCAAATTTGTCCTCCCCAATGTCCTATGCAATATCAACATGACATCCAAGCTCCTATACTCAATATTCTGATTTATGAAGGCCAACATACCAGAAGCTTTCTAAATCTTCTAAGTTTGGCATGTTTAAGTTCATTGTGACATGCTCCAAAGGTTATTTTCCAGTTAGACATCTCCTATACAGAACAAATAATGCTCAGTACAAGAGTGCAAAGTTACAGAGAGAGATCAAATGACGGAAAATAAAGGCAATATAGTTTTACTGATCGATCAAGAGTCTGATAACAATGGGAAATAAACTTGCCCTCAAACTGTGGGACAGGAGAGGGGAAAAGAGAGTATGGGTGAGGTGGGATGAACCTTTGAATAGGTTGCCTGCTGTTTCAAGGTAGAGGGAGTTGTGGATGGAGTGGATGAAGGGGATGGGGGTGGGGGAGGTGGGGGGGGTTGTGTGTGAACCTCCTCAGTACAGTAGATGTGAACTAGAAGTAAGCTCCACCTTTCTCCCACAAGCCTATAGCCAGCTCCTTGACCTTGCTGATAATGAGGGAGAGATTGTCCTGGCACCAAACCACATATCCCTCTATCTCTCTTCTGTACTCTGTTAGTGTTTTTGCCTATGCCAGAGGTGCCATCTGTGAATTTATAGTTAGAACTGTGTTTAGACATGTAATCAAGGTTTCACAGAGAGAATACTCACCTAATGCAAGGGGTCGACAGGCACAATTATAATCTAAATGAACATGAACAGGGATAGGGAAGGAGATGGTTGCTTCCAATATTCATTCATCATATTTGGAGCATTCAAGGATGTGCTCATGTACAGAATATATGTTTAATATGCTCATCCAAAAGGCCAATTTTACTTTCCAGTGCATTCCCTGACTGTCCATTTGCTTCACTACAGCTGATATAATACATTCCTTTTCAAATCATGCTCTTCAGATAAGTCACTAATCATTGAATTCAAAGAGATGTGTGTGGTGATACGAATATGTAACAACTGATGGATAGCTGGCTCGTCCCCCACCGGTGACTCACTCCCTGGTAACTCCTCCCCTTGTGACCCTGGAATAAAGGTCGAGCTCCCTCTCCCTGTCCTCAGTTGAGCACTTGGAATTGGGCCAGCAACAAGTCTAAAGTATAATAGACTCTGCGGCTTTAGAATTATTGATAAAGCCTATCAATTTATTGTACTTTAAATTTTACACACAGGATGGACAAATTGCTGTGACCAGACAGACTAGACCTTGACCCACAGACTCCCAGAGCCCCAGAGCTGTACAAGCAGTGGATCGAGTGCTTCACAGACTTTCTGGAAGCTTCTGAGGGCCTTGTGGACTCAGATGAGGAGAAACTCAAGTTACTGTGAGCGAGAGTCGGCTGCCGTGAATACTTGGTGATCAGGGGCTGCAAGACTTACTCCGCAGCCATGATCTAGCTCCACAACCTCTACAGACCACAGGAAAATCAAGTCTACTCACGGTACCTCCTGGCCTTGAGCAAACAGCAACCTGATGAGACTCTGGACATTTCTTTCGGGACCTGAACGATCTGGGGCGAGAATGCAGGGGAAATATCCATGCCCCAGTATCAGCAGTATGTAGAAGAGCTGATCTGGGTTGCCTGCGTGCCAGGGGTGAGGTCTGATAATATCCACCAGTGACTGCTAGAGGACGACAGACTGCAGTTGCAGAGAACCCTCCAGCTCGCTAAGACTTTAGATTCAGCCCCCCGCAACACTGAATCCTTCACCGCTGGCAACAGATCCTTCACGTGCAGGCCATGGGCGCAGCCATATTGGGACATGGTGTCACTGACCACCTCTATACCACAGCCGAGCACCTTAAGTGCTACTTCTGTGACCAGCAGAAGCACCCCCGGCGATGCTGCCCGACAAGATATGCCACCTGCTCTGGATGTGAGAAGAAAGGACGCTACGTGAGAGTGTGTAAGTCGAAGTCTTCCCTACCAAGCAATGCTGCGTGTGCGAGCCGGGGGTCATCATCTTACCCAACTCCACTTCCGCCATTGCGGACGATGTCACTTTTGCCTTCTTCAACCACCTCTCCTGGTGCGACCACTTGGTCAACATGGGGGCCACCATCTTACCGAACCTGCTCCCCCACTGACAGTGACGGTATCCTGGTCCTGGTATCCATTATCTTGGATCAGGGAGCCCTCACCTGCTCAACTTAATGATGGTGATTGAGGTAAATGGGAAATGAACTAATGCCTTTTCGACAGTGGAAGCTCTGAAAACTTCATCCACCCAGACACTGCTCACAAACTCTCTCTCGCCGTCAGACCAACGACTGACATGATATCAATTGCTGCAAAGGACCGAGATCTGCGGCATTGTATTGCATCATTAACAGGGCGGAGTGAACGTTATCACAATTTCCATTTACTGTTAATGCCTCAACTCTGCATACTGATCCTTCTGGGGCTGGACTTCCAAAGCCAGTTCAGGAGTGTCACGATGGAGTTCAGGGGGCCCCAACCACCCATCACTGTATACAACCCCAAGCTCACGGAAACCCACAGCCAGCCCCCACCTGCGGTCTCTGCACCTCCTGCAGACCCCCACTATCACTGTTTGAGAATCTGACCCTGGACTGTAAGCACATAGCGACTAAGAGCAGACGGTTCAGTGCTGATGACAGGGCATTCATAAAGTCCGAGGTGCAGCGAGTCCTGGTGGAGGGATCATAGCGCCCAGTTCCAGCCCATGGAGAGCCCAAGTTGTGATGGTCAGAGGCGGAAGTAAACCCCATATGGTGATCAATTATAGTCAAATGATCAACCGCATAATGCAGCGGACGCATAACCCCTTCCCTGGATTGCCGACATGATCAATAAAATTGCCCAGTATAGAGTGTTCTCCACCATTGACCTAAAGTTGGCATACCACCAGCTTCCCCTTCACCCAGGAGACCACCAGTATATCACGTTTGAAGCAGATGGCAGGCTCTATCACTTCCTCTGGCTACCCTTTGGGGTAACCAATCATGTCTCCGCATCTCAGAGGAAAATGGATCAGATGGTGGACAAGCTCAAACTGATGACCACGTTCCCCTACCTAGATAATGTCACCATCTGCAGCCACGACCAGCAGGACCACGATGCAAACTTTGCCAAAATCCTCCACACTACTAAGTTCCTCAATCTGACCTACAATGAGGACAAGTGTGTGTTTAGCACAACTCGCTTGGCCCTCCTCTGATGCATCATGGCACATGGTGTCATTGCCCCCGACCTTGACTGCAGGTGTCCCCTTATGGAACTATCGACCATGCACAATCTCAAGGCACTAAAAAGGTGCCTGGGGTTCTTTTCCCAATGGGTGCCCAAGTATGCCAATAAAGCCTACCCCCACAGCCTTCACCCAGATCAAGGGAGACATCGTCAAAGCCATAATGCATGCCGTAGATGAATCCATCCCATTTCAAGTGGAAAGTGATGTTTCCGACTTCGCGCTGGCTGCCATTTTCAAACAAGCAGGCAGGCAGGCAGGCAGTAGCATTATTTTCCTGAACCCTTCACAGTCCTGAGACATGGCACTCCTCTGTCGAAAAGGAGACGCAGACCATTTTTGAGGCGGTATGCCACCGGTGTCATTACCTGCTGGGAAGAGATTTACCCTGTTAACGGACCAACAAGCCATTGGTATCATGATCAACATCAAACTGCGGCGTAAGATCAAAAATGACAAAATCCTGAGGTGGAGAATCGAGCTCTCCACCTCCACCTATCCTATTTCGGTCGGGCAAGTTCAATGACCCCTGCCCTCCCCCTCCCCAGACGTCTTATCCTGGGGGATGTGTGCCAGCGTGCATTTCAGCTGCCTCCAGTCTCTCGACGATGACCTTTGCCACCCTAGAGTCACCAGATTGTTCCACTTTGTGAAAGTCCAGAACCTTCCCTACTCCACTGAGGATGTCAGGTCATTGACCAGACACTGCCGGGTCTGCATGGAGTGCAAACCACAATTCTTCCGGCCCAAAAAGTCGCACCTCACTAAGGCCACACTTCCCTTTGAACGACTCAGCAACGATTTCAGGGGCCCCTGCTCTCGTCCAACAGGAACATATATTCTTGAACGTCATTGATGAGTACTCAGGTTCTCTTTTGCCATCACTTGTCCTGACATGACCTCAGCCACCATCATAAAGATGCTCTGCAGCATATGTACCCTCTTCGGGTACCCAATTACATCCATAGTGATTGGGGGTCCTCTTTTATGAGTGACGAACTACGGCTATACCTGTTGGCTTGAGGTATTGCCACTAGTAGGTCAACCAGTTACAATCCCTGGGGGAACGGTCAGGTAGAGAGAGAAAACACCAGTTTAGAAAACTGTCCTCCTAGCTCTTAAATCAAAAGGCCTGGCAGCGTCCCTTTGACAGGAAGTCACTCTATGCCATCTGATCTCTGCTATGCACCACTACCAATGCAACCCCACATGAATGTTTGTTTTCCTTCCCCAGGAAGTCGGTGATCAGAACCACACTGCCACACTGGCTTTCTCATCCCCGGGACCCGTCCTGCTGCGGAAACATGCGACGAGTCACAAGTCTGACCCGTTGGTTTAAGAGGTGCAACTCCTGCACGCTAACCCTCAGTATGCCTACGTGGTGTACCCAGATAGCCATGAGGACATGGTCCCCGTCTGGGACCTGGCGCATTCTGGAGACCCCTGCCCAATCCCCACCCACCAACTCAGGTCCTACCTACACCCATACTGCCCCCGTCAGGTGCAGGTCAGCAAGCCACACCCACCCAAACATCCTTGCTCCAGCTGCTCAACTACCACAATTGCTCCTACAAGCAACCAAGCCCCAACTCCAACAGAGCCGGCCCTCCATCCCCAGCCTCAGGACACATGACTAGCAATGAAGCCAACCATTATACCACCGGTGGAACTGCACTGGTCACAAAGGCAAAGGAGACCTCCTGAGCCTCTAGGACTTTTAACCCAATGGTGTTTTTGTTTTAAAACAGGGGGTGAATGTGGTGATATGAATGCGTAACTGCCATTGGCTAGCTGGCCCATCCCCCACTGGTGATCACTGCCTGGTAACTGCTCCCCTTGTGACCCTGGAATAAAGGTCAACCTCCCTCTCCCTGTCCTCAGTCGAGCACTTGGAATCGGGACAGATACAAGCCTAAAATATAATAAAGCCTATCGTTCCTCAATCTATGGCTTTGGAGTTATTGATCAATGTGAAGAAAGATATTTGCAGAATCAGGTGAACCAATCTTGTGAAGATCACAAGTCGAGTCTGCTCCACAAATCCACCCTGAGCTCAACCATTCTCACATCTAGTGCCAAATTCTGGCCTATTCCCCATATCCCTTGATACCCTGACTAATTAGATATTTCTCAATCTCCTCCTTAAACTCCCCCAATGATCGGGCCTCCACAGCTGTATGTGGCAGCAAGTTCCACCAATCCACAATCCTCTGGCTATAGAAATTTCTCCTCATCTCTGCTTTAAATGGGTACCTTCTAATTCTAAGGCTGTGCCCTCTTGTCCTGGATTCACCCACCAAGGGAAGCATCTTATTCACATCTACTCTATCCAATCCTTTCAGCGTTTGAAATGTTTCCATGAGATCCCCTCTCATTCTTTTATACTCCAATTAATACAGTCTAGGAGCCACGAAACGTTCCTCATAAGTAAGCCACTGCATTCCAGAAATCATCCTGGTAAATCTTCTCTGTACTTTCTCCAACATCATTACATCCCTTCTAAGGGGCCCAAAACAGCACACCATTGCCCCATTGAGCCTCATTGACACCTCTTTACACATATACACCATTCCTCTTAAAATGAATGCCAATATAGCATTCACTTTCTTTAATGCTGATCCAACCTGGTGGTTAACCTTTAGTTCCATACTAAATAGGCCATGAAATTATGAGCAACACATTCATTTGTCTTTATTCAATTTATTGCTGTACACCATGTAGGGAGGAATGCCAGGTTACTTTCCTTACAAGAGGTTTTTTTTTTCACACCATCTCCTTGGAAAAATTAGACATGAGAAATAAAAATATGGGAAGAAAAAACTCAATTAAGGCATCAGGAAGGCCTAAGGGAGTCATGCAATGTCCTTGGTGAGTTGGATAAAAGAGAATCCCAAGGCATTTTATATTTGTGTTAAAAACATGAAGTTTTCAAATGAGATGATAGGTCCACTCAAGGACACAGGAGGAGATTTATGCTTTGAGTGAGAGAAAGTTGGCGAGATACTAAGTGATTATTATTCACCAAAAATACAAGCGGAGATGAGTGGTCCCGCGGGGTCCAGCTGCCCAGTTGACTGCCATCGGCTCCACGTGGGCTTTGAACAGCCCATTGTGGGAGTTGACGGTGGTTTGAGTTGAAATCCCGTGACAGCCACGCCCAAGATGGTGGTGCTTATTAATCGGCAGCAGCCATGAGGCGCTGCAGACTCCGGCAAAATGGAGGACTGGAGGAAGGCACAAGAGGACAGGAAGATCGCACACTTTCTGAGAGGGAAAAGAGGAGGAGATGACCTATGCAGATGGTGACTACAGAGGCGAACCAGTGAGGGGGATACTGCGACTGAGGGACCAGTGCTTGCAGCGGGTTGCTGGCAATACAAGGTGAGGAACTCATGGAAGCCATGGGCTGCTGGAGACAGCTGCTGGGAGACTTGCGGCAGGCTGCGGACTGCTGGAGACTGGCTTGAACTGGCTGGACGGGTGCCAGTTATCAGAATCAGGATGCGAGGAGGTGCTGAGGGTGCTGAAGGATCCTGGACCATGTCAGAGGTTCATATCTGGAGCTTGGGTTGCCAATGGATTGGACTGGACTCTGTGTGGCTGTGGGGGCTGTGGAAGCGCTGGAGGTGAATCTACAGAGACTCGGTGACTCTGGGGGGACTCTCTTTTGCTTCTCTCTCCGATAATTTCATGTAATATGACACTGTTTCATTACTATGACAATAAATTGAATCTAGAATCTTGAATCTTGAAGAAGGACATGAAGAGCAGTGTAGAGAATGGGAATATTATAACAGCATGTTGAGATCAAGAAAGAGGTGGTTCTGGGTCTTTTGAAGACCATTAAGGTGGATATGTTCCTTGGGCCTGATGGGATATATTTCTGGTTCATGAAAGAGGCAAGAGAGGAAATTGCCAAAAATCTTTGTATCCTCACGACCAACAGGCAAAGTCCAGATGGACAAGAGAGTTCAGTGGTCAGTGTTGTTTCTTTGTTCAAGGAATAAAATAGGGATATTCCAGAAAATTAGAGATGAGTGGACCTCACATCAATGGTAGAGAAGCTATTGGAGAGGATGCTTTGGGATATAATTTATGTGCTTTTGGAAAGGCTTGGTAAGCATTAGAAAACCTTTCATCAAGACTTTGGTTTGATTATGGTTAGATTAGGGACAGTCATCATGGCTCTGTGTGAGGTAGACAGGTCTTAAAATTTGATGAAGTTTTTTGAAGAGTGGTTGATCAGAATAAGGCAGGGGATGTTCTCTGCATGGACTTTGGTCAGGCAGTTGCCAAGTTTCTCATGGTAGGCTGATCCAGAAGGTAAAAATGCACAGGATTCACAGTGAGTTGATAATTTGGATTTGGAATTGTGTGTCCGTAGAAGACAGAGTACAGTGACAGAAGGGTGTTCTTTGGATTGGAGGTCCATGACTACTGAGGTTCTGCAGAGATCAGCATTGGAACTCCTGTTGTTTGCAATATTTATTAATGACAAATGAAAAAGTAGGTGGGTTATTAAATTTTGCAGATGACACAAAGATTGGTGGAGTCGTGGACAGTGTAGATAGATGGTTAGCATATAATACAGCAGAATATAGATCAGTTGCAGATATGGTGAGGTGATGCACTTTGAGACATCAGCATTGATGAGCAGAGGGATCTAGGGGTTCTAAGTCTCTGAAAGTGGCCGTTCAAGTGGATAGGATGTTAAAGAAGGCATATGACATGTTTGCCTTCATTGGTTGTGGCATAGAGTATGAAGGTCATGTTGCAGCTCCACAAAACTTTGGTTAGGCCATTGAGTATTGGAGTATAGTGTGTAGTTCTGGTCTCCCCATTGTCGGAAGTATATGAAGACTTTTGAAAGAGTACAGAAGGGATTTACCAGGATGTTGTCAGGATAACAGAGTATGAGCTGAGGGAGAAGTTGGACAAATCTGGGATGTTTTCTCTGGAGCATTGGAGGCTGAGGGGACACTTATCTGGTCATAAATATTATAGAATGATAATTGTTATTCCAAACAATAATTTATCAATTCATAAAATTATGAGAGGCATTGACAAGGTAGACATTTTTCCCAGAGTAAAATGTCACATGCTGGAGGGAGTGCATTTAAAGTGAGGGAGGGGGTGATGCTTCATTGAGATATATGGGGCAAGGTCTAAACACAAGAAGTGGTAGGTGCTTGAATAGGGCTGCCAAGGATAGTGATGGAGTTCTGATATGATAGATGTCACGTTATAGAGGACATAGGTTTAAGGTGGTGGGGGATGGTTTAGGCAAATGTGCATGGTAAGATATGACATGGAGAGTGGTAGGAACCTGGAGCAGGTAGCCTTTTTAAAATTAAATGTAGACATACAGCATGGTAACAGGTCCACAAGCCCATGCTGTCCAAACACCCCTACAACCCCTGTACGTTTTGAAGAATGGGAGGAAACGAGCACGCAGAGGAAACCCATGCAGTCAGGGAGAATGTAGAAACTCCTGAAAGACAGCCCTAGATTTCAATCAGGGTTGCTTGCACTGTAATCTTTGGCTTGGCTTCGCGGACGAAGATTTATGGAGGGGGTAAAATGTCCACGTCAGCTGCAGGCTCGTTTGTGGCTGACAAGTCCGATGCGGGACAGGCAGACACGGTTGCAGCGGTTGCAGGGGAAAATTGGTTGGTTGGGGTTGGGTGTTGGGTTTTTCCTCCTTTGCCTTTAACTGCTATGCTAACTATGTTGCCCCAGGCTAGGAGTAGTGATTGAAGCAGATACAATGGGAGCTTTTAAGGAGCTTCTAAATCAAAGACTGGAGGGATATATCACATGCAAGACACAGAGATTTAGTTTGATCTGTTCATTATGTTTAGTGCAGACATTATAGGTCGAAGGGCTTGTTCTGTGTTGTAGTGTTCTATGTTGTAATTGTTGGCCTCATTTGTCGGCAAATTCTGAATTCAATTTCATCCCATGGTCGCCTTCTGTCAACGAGATGCAAATGTTCAGATTACATCTGGCAGCAGACAGTCAGTTGAGTCAAACTTGGAAGTAGCTGATGAAGTTTGTCAGCTTAGCCAATAGCTTTGCTGTGCGATTTAGTGAAGGCCCAATATGATATATGATTCTTCATCTGTGAATTTCCTCCTTAAGGTTGGAAGAGGATATGTTTGCTGATCAATTTAATTTTAAATTTTAATGATAAAGCATGCTCAAAAAGACCCTTACGGCCCATGGAAACCTTTCCTCTCAATTACACCAAATTAATCTACCAACTCCATATGTTTTGGAGTATAGGAGGACACTGGGGCGCCCAGAGAAAACGCCACACACAGGTCACAGGAAGAACCCTGATTACTAGCCCTGTAACAGTGGTGTGTAAAATATAACTTTGAAAGCTGAGGAAATAAATTCCTCCCCAGATGCCAGCAGCCAGACCAGTCCGCCCTGAGCATATTCTTCAGAAGTGCGCCTTTGTGAACTGTGTGCTCACTGCCATGCGCACAGTCTCCTGTCATGTGCTGGTGGGCCGAGTTCTAGACTTCCACTATGCTCTGTCTAAAACAAACCTTCCCTTAAAACCCCTTTTAAAACGTCTTCCTCACACCCTAAACCAATGGCCACTTATTTTTGATATGGGGCAGCAAAAAAATTAAATTCCAGCTTCAAGGCATCATCCCACCTTCAATGGAACAGTGTTTCCTCAGTTTTTCTCATGAGTCTGAAATGAGACTTGAGTGTACAACCATCTGCTATCCACTGATTCAAAGTTCAGATATATTGTCGGAGTACATACATGACATCACATATAACCCTGAGATTCCTTTTTTTGTGGGCCAGGCAGAATTCCTACTTAGAAGAAGTGTATAAAAAACTGTATTCAAGAAAAGAAACATATACAAAAGGGAGAAATATAAACAAAGAAAGAAATGTGAATAAAATGTGCAACACAGAAAATAAATAATGTACAAACCAAAAGTCTTTAAATGAGTCTCTGGGTTTGTTGTTCAGGACTCTGATGGTGGAGGGGTGGCAACTTTTCTCGAATCCGGTGGTGTGAGTCTTATTGCACCTTTATCCCTTTCCTGTTGGCAGCAGCGATGTCCTGGGTGATGTAGATCCTTGATGATTGTTGCTGCTCTGATGGGGGTGGGGGGGAGAGTTTTGCTTGCGATGTCCTGGGCTGTGTTCATTTCCTTTTGCAGGGCTTTCCCCTCAGGGGTATTGGTGACCCTATGCCAGGCCATGATGCAGCTGGACAGCACACCTTCCTCTGCACATTTGGACTTGTTTGCCAAGGTTTTTATGGTCATACCAAATCCTACAAACTCCTGAGAAAGTTGAGGTGCTGATGTGCTTTCTTCACAATGACATTGATGTGTTTGGGGCATCTGTATGCAAAAATTGGAAGACACCTGTGTAAGGTGAGGTGAGGAAAGTTTAGCAGAGATGTTGGGGATCATTATTTTTTTTTTCACAGAATGTAGTGGGTGCCTCGAATGCATTACCAGGAGTGGTGCTGGAGGCTGCTTCAAAAAGGTCATTTAAAAGACTCTTTTGACAGGCATATGGATGAAAGAAAAATAGTTATGGGTGTGAGGTAAGCAAGGTTTAGATTGCTGATCAGGTTTAGCACAACATCATGGGCCGAAGGGCCTGTACTGTGCTGTAATGTTCTATGTTCTATCTTTGCAGTTAAATATAAGGTTTACAAACAACTGTTTCCAAATGTGAAAAGTCCAGAAAAATTAGTGATTGCTGTCCAAAATCTGTTTATTTTGAAGTGCAAATTTATATAAACATCTGCTCCTGTAGATAGTATATACTAATCATTCCAGAAAGATAATCCTACTATTCTGCATTTGGATGTAGAAGGGAGAGTGAAACATTTATAGAGACAGGAAAGATGCGTGGGAATGCATCAGGCTCCTTCATGAGTTGCAAAAGAAAATGTCTGTACCATTAGCCAGATGAATTCAGGCTGAGAGTTTGTGGGAAGAGGGCAGAAATATTACAAGAAACAGCTCAACAGAATAGAAAACAGAAAATAGCGTACCAGCAGAAAAATGTATGAAATAACTATGATCAGTGGCCAGAACTACACTGAACATGTTGTTAACCTTGTGTTTGGAAAAGACCCAACTCTTTTTACAACACAAGAACCTTATTGGATGTTGTATTCATTCTAAAAGGTGGAAAGCATTCTCAGTAACTGAGCAACCACTGCCCTCAGTGGAAGATCATTTTGATTATGCTTTTGATAGTGGGTGGCCAAATCCATTTCCTTGGACATTGTGATATAACAATGGAAAACTCTCTCAGCAGGTCAGAGAGTCTCAGAAAGGGGAAATAGTTAATATTTTTGCCTCTGTTGCATTTTCTGTTTTCATTTCAGATTTCCAGCATTTGCAAGTTGTACAAGTGAACTTCATTTTATTTTTAATTTTTTAAAAATTTAAACATACAGCACGGTAACAGGCCTTTTCGCCCCGCGAGCCTGTGCTGGCCAATTACACCCAATTGACCTACAACTCCAGTGGGAGGAATCTGGAGCACCCAGGGAAACATGGGAAGAGGATACAAATTCCTTACAGACAGCATGGGATTCGAACCCTGGTCCCGATCACTGGTGTGGTCACAGCTTAGTGCTAACTGTCCCGCCCTTGGTAGCGAAAATATATTTTTGAGAAATGATCAAGGATCTATATTGTTGTAGGTGCAAGTATGTTTTTAGCATTTCTTGTTACCATCACTCATTAGCGATATAGTTCACTATATTCCGTATGAAACATAAAACACACATTGTCTCTCTCAGCCGCACATAGCCTTTTGCTTTGAAAATAAACATGATAAAAGCCAGAGATCAGAGTCTTCAAGCATAATTTAAAGAAACAGAGCTCTGGGAAAAGAAAATGTTATGGTCATGGAGAAGTGAGTAAAGTTCCACACCACCTTCAGGATGTGAATTCTAACCATGACTCTTTTTAAAAAAAATCGACGCTAATCTGAGGGGATTTCATGCAATGAGTGTGTGAAAAATGGCTGTAGTGATTGGACAGATCCCAAGCCTTGATGAACTGGGAGGCCAAGGACGTTGTGGAGGCATTCAGAAAATGTAAGCAAAAAATGCAAACGGACAAACAGCAGTTTCCTGAATGCTAACAGTAATAAATAGGTCAGCTACATCCTTTTTAAGAAGCAAATCAGAGAAGAAAAGTCCAGAAAGACCTTCTTAAAATTTAGCTGATCAGGATCCAAGTTACTGGATCTTCAGATGTGACTCCAAAATCTGAGGTAGGGACCAATTGATCCTGTTGATGATATCCTTTGGAGGTTCGGAAATACAACCAGTGAGTGCAAATTCAAGGGAATGGATTCAATGCTCCACCTCCAACATCAAATACTGAGTTCAGCCCTCTCGACGAAGCCTCTACATCAGGAAAAACAAGCGTAGACTAGGTGAGAGTCTTGTGGTGCTCCTGCTCTTTGTCTGCGATGGCCATTTTGAGCTCCCAATTGCATGCCATTTCACGTTCCCATTCTCCACTGCTTGGGTGGGGCCAAACACAAACTAGAAGAACAGCCCCCCAAATTCTGCCTGGGTAGTCATCTGCCCACCAGCTGGTAGACGATTGAATTTTCCAGTTTTAGGCAATCTGCTTCATTGAGTTCTGTTTTCTCATTCTGACCCTCTGAGAGGCTCTCAGCCCTTTCCCAGCTCCCACCCTTTCCATATCTCCTCTTGGATACACATGTTCCCTCTCCCCCACCTGGTTCCATTTGCCAGGTTCATTCAGAAGTTTGATAATGACAGGAAAGAAGCTGATCTTGAATCTGGTGCTGGATGATCTGAAGTTGGTGATTCTTCTTTCTGGCACCGGGTGGAGGGAGAGAGTATGGCTGAGGTGGGATGTTTGTTGGATATTTTGGTAAGCAAGAAAATCTGCAGATGCTGGAGCCTAGTGCAGAACACAGAAGTGCTGGATAAACTCAGAAGGTGACGCAAAATCAATAGGAAATAAAAGGCAGAAGACATTTTGAGCCTTGTGCCATTCATGGGGAATGTTGAAAATTAGGCAGTTACCTCAATAAGAGGGTGGGATGGGGAGAAGGGGGGGAGGAGGAGGAGGATGGGTAAGCTCGCAGGTGGGAGGGTAGAAGGTAAAGAAGCTGAGGTGATAGGGTAGAGAGTGGCATCACTCGGGTTGGTGTCATCCAGGGTGGTAACTCGTGATATCATCCCCCCACCCCCCATTCCCCCCCCCCACACTATCATGGACCTCCTCTTCTACCAGCCATATAATATCCTTAGTAATTTTTTTGTCCTAATCTTACTTGTAAATTGTAATTCCCGTATATCACTGAATGCAATGGCAATAGTAGTGAGATAAACAACTAGCAAAATTCAAATTACACCTTTAAAATATAATATCAAAGGCACAGCCTAAATTACCATAATATTGTGTGTGTGTGTGTGTGTGTGTGTGTGTGCGTGTGTGCGTGTATGTGTGTGTGCGTGTGCGTGTGCGCATGTGTGTGCGTGTGTGGGTGTGTGTGTGCGTGTGTGTGTGCGTGTGTGTGTGCATATGTGTGCATGTGTGTGCGCGCGTGTGTGTGTGTGCGTGTGTGTGCACGTGCGCGTGTGTGTGCGTGCGTGTGTGTGTGTGCGTGTGTGGGTGTGTGTGCATGTGTGTGTGTGTGTGTGCGTGTGTGCGCGCGTGTGTATGTGTGCGTGTGTGTGTGTGCGTGTGTGTGTTTGTGTGTGTGTGTGTTTGTGTGTGTGCGCGCGCGTGTGCGTGTGTGTGTTTGTGTGTGTGCGCGCGCGTGTGCGTGTGTGTGTGTTTGTGTGTGTGTTTTTGTGTGTATGTGTGTGTGTGTGTTTGTGTGTGTGTGTCTGTGTTTGTGTCTGTGCGCGCGCGCGTGTGCGTGTGTGTGTTTGTGTGTGTGTGTGCACGCGCGTGTGCGTGTGTGTGTGTTTGTGTGTGTGTGTTTTTGTGTGTTTGTGTGTGTGTGCGTGTGTGTTTGTGTTTGTGTGTGTGTGCGTGTGAGCATGTGTGTGTGTGTGTGTGTGTGTGTGTGTGTGTGTGTGTGTGTGTGTGTGTGTGAGCATGTGTGTGTGTGTGTGTGTGTGTGTGTGTGTGTGATGGACTGAGCCACATTCGCCACCTTCTTTCACTTTTGGCCAGAGCTGTTTCTGTACCCTGTGCTTGTTCAAAGCGCTGCCCAAGTGTATCCCAGGACATTGTTGCAAAGGTCCTGGCAGAGATATTTGCATCAACTTTTGCCACAGCGACTGTACTGGGAGACTGAAGGTTGAGTAATGTTGTGCCTTTATTTAAGAAGGAGTGCAAAGTTGACTAGTCAGAGGTTGTAGTAGAGGTTGTTTTCAGATTAGAAGCCTATGACTAGTGATTAGTGATGGGTTATGTGTTGTTTGCCTTCAGTATTAATGATTGAAAGGCATTATAATTATTATAGTTATTAAATTTGTGAATGACATGTAAATTAATGGTTTAGTGAACTGAAGAAGGTTATCGATTAAAGCAAGGTACTGATCAACTGGGAAAGGAGACCAGGGAATGGCAGAACAACTTCAATTCTGACAAAGTTAAGGGATTGCATTTTTGCATTTTAATGTTATATAATGAATGGTGGGGCCCTGGAGAGTGTGGTAGAACAAAGCAACCTGAGGGTATCTGTGCATTATTCCCAGAAACTGCTGACTAGGGTGGTGAAGAAAGTGTTTGTGGCATGCTTGTCTTCTTCAGTCATGGGACTGAGTCCAGGAGTTGGAACAACATGGAAGAGCTGATGGGAAATATGGAGTGCTGTGTGCAGTTCTACTCAGCCACCTAGAAGGATATCATAAAGCTTGAACGGGTGCATAAAAGGTTCACAAGGATTTTATTGGGATTGGAGGGCTTTAATTGCAAGAAATGCTGCATAAGCTGGGATAGATTCCCCCTGGAATGTAGGAGGCTTTGAGGTGACCTTATAGAGGCATATACAATTAGGAGGAGCATAGATATGGTGAATGGTGATAGTCTTTCCAAGGGTAGACAAAGCTAACACTTGAGTGCAGAGATAGGAAATATGTAAAAGGGACTGATGAAGTGCACAAAGTACTCCCAAGGGTGCTGGACAAGCATCCGAAGGAAGCAAAAGGCAGTCGACATTTCAGGCCTGAGACCTTCATCAGGAATGTTGGAAATCAGGCTGATTGCTGAATAAAAAGGTGGAGGGGCAGGAACAAGGGAACGGGGAGCAGCATAGGCTAACAGGTAAGAGGTATGGGTGGGATGGCAACCTTTTTCACGCAGAGTGAATGAGCTGCCACAGGAAACTCTAGAAGGGGGTATATTTTCTTTTGTTTTAAAAGACATTTAGACAGGTGCATCGATAGGGGAGGCTTTAAGGACTATATCATTAGTAGAATAATGAGAATATCTTAGGTATGCAATTTGGGACAAGTTGGGCCGAAGAGTCTTTGTAACAGAATTTCTAGTCTCTGTTGATGACTTGACCCCTTGACTTCACATAAAGAATAATGAATATTGCTAAAACCCAATGATTTATTGGATGTTGTAGCATTGGATTTCAGCCAGTCCAATGCAGCCCTTGGGATTAATTCCATTAGATTTGTTGCTGGAGGTGCTCCCTAGGGTATTCATATTGATCAACCACTGCCATTAACTGTAAATGGCAAAGGTCAATGGATTTTTCCTGATTGTTCATATCTTGATGCAGAATCAATCATTGAATTTCAAGATCAATTTTTAAATTAACAAATTTGAATACAGAGTACCTTTTTGATCAATAAGTCTCAACTATTCTCAAGACGTATGTCAGCCTTTTTACCAATTGCCTCTTTACTCATGCCACTTAACTTGGATAAAAACAAAACACGAAACTAATTGAAATTTGTCGGGTGCTTATCTGTAAATTCAATTATTTTCTTCTCTCATAATTTGTTTCCACTACATGGTTGGACAGATTTAAAGCCTTGGCTCTTTGCCATTCTCAGCTATTTGTTTCTAAACAAGTTATGATCTGGAAAGAGTTTTTATTCCTCAATTTTTATTTGCTTATTATTTGGGGATGGGGGATTGTGGGTATCCTTGGCAGTGCCACCATTTATTGCACATCCACAAGTACTATTGTCCTTTGGGGTGGGAGTGAGCAGTTGCAGGTGATCTTTATAGATGTTATGCATTCCAGCACCTTTGATTGTCTGGGGTGCAAGTTGAGTGGGCAGATTTGTCTCAGATGGTATCAGACTTCTCAAATGTTACTGAACCTGAAATGTAGTTTTGTAACAATATGATTTGATACAATTAGATGGGATTGTGGCTAGATTTGCACATCTAGGTGGTACGGCAGGTAATGCTGAGCATACAGAAAGGTGAGGTTAGGAGAATGGTCAGAGAATACACATGAAATGCATTATTGGAATGTGTACGGTCATGCACTTTTAGTAGAAGAAATAGGCAGGAAAACTATTATTTAGCTGGGGAGAAAATTCAAAATTCGGAGTTGCAAAGGGACTTGGAAGTCCTTGTGCAGGATACCCTAAAGCAGTGGTTTTCAAACTGCTCCCCTAAACTCACATTCCACCTGAAGTAATCCCTATACGATAGGTGCTCTGTGATTAGTAAGGGATTGCTTCAGGTGGTATGTGAGAGGAAAGAAAGAGTTGAAAACCACTGTTTCAATCGTACCTCATTGACTCGTTATGTGCACGGTTTCATAACTCCAAAGGAAATGGGCCAATGACAATTTTACTCAAGCAAAATATTTCAGCAACAATTGGGTCTAGAGCAGTGATTCTCAACCTTCTCTTTCCACTCATATACCACCTGAAGTAATCCTTTACTAATCTCAGTCCATTTATGGCATAGATTACTTAAGGTGGAATGTGAGTTTGGTGGGGGAGGGGTGTTTGAAAACCACTGCCCTAAGAGTTAACCGTCAAGTTGAGCTGGTGGTGAAGGAGGCAAATGCAATGTTGGCATTCATTTCTAGAGGAATAATATATAATCTTGAGACTCTATAAAGCACTGGTGAGATGTCCTTGGAGTATTATGTTCAGTTTTTAGCCTGCTTACTTGATAAAAAATGTTCTGGCGTTGGAGAGGGTTTAGTGAAGATTTACTGGAATGATGCCAGGAATGAAAGGGTTAGCACATGTGGAACTTTGTGTCAGCTCTTGGTCTGTATTCGTTGAAGAATAAGGGGGGACCTCATAGAAACATTTTGAGTGCTGAAAGGCCTGGACAGAGTAGAAACTGCTAGGTTGTTTCCCATTGTAGGGGAGTATAAGACAAGAGGGCACAACTTCATAATAAAAGGTCAACAATTTAAAACAGAGATGAGGAACTATTTCTTTACTCAGAGGGTCCTGAGTGCGGTGATATGTAATTACACCACTAGGTCACCAGGGGTCATCCCAGTGACCTTGTGTACATAAAGCAGTCCAGAACTACAGCCTAGCCTTCCAGGTTTGTCTTGCAGAGAGACAAGATCTCTTAGTGTACATGTTAGTTTATTAAAGCTGTCTTGGTTGGTGCTGTGGTTATTGTCAGTATAATTTAATGAACTAATATAATAGTTACTAGGATTGAAGCTGTTTCTGCTCCAACGCGCATTCCCAAACACCTGGAGACTTCCTGAGAAATGGAATCAGGGGACAACTAGCATGCACGTGCTTCCGAGGACAGAGACGACGAGGAACTGCTGTACTGGAATCATGGTGGAATGCAGGGAAGACCACAGAAGTATGATAGGGCAGGTAAGAAATGGCCAAGAGGCCTGCTTGCCCATGGGTTCACCAGTACAGGTGCAGCTGACCCTAAACCCCGGTCCAATCAGAAAGGGGCTCCTACAAGTGCGTGCTCTCGATCGCCACATATGTGCAGAATTCCCAACCACTCCAGAGCCAGGGAAAGCAGACACCGCTATCATCACTCCCCCAACAGCAGTTTCCCCAGTAACACGGAGACCTGACACTACCGCTGGGATCCCCCCTAAGCCGGCTGCAAATGTCCCAAAGCCAAAGACTCAGCCAACAGCCCCAAGCACCCAGGCCCACAGAGGTTCTACCAGCAGCTCCCAGTACCCCAGGGTCCACCCTTGCTACACCTAAGGGACCAGAGTCTGCGACTTAGCCATGTGCTGCGACTAGACAGGCTGGAGCTCGACCCCAGAAATCCCGGAGCCGGCACGCATTTCGGCCGCTGGCAGAGATGCTTTCTGAATTACATGGAGGGTGCTGAGGCATCGGATAAAGAGCTATTAATGCTGCTGTTAGTCCAGCTGAGAGTCCACCCTTACTCCCTTATACAGGATGCCAGGTCCTACCAAGAGGCAATGAGCATTTTACAGAGGCATTACAGTAAGGGGCAGAGTGAACTCCACTCCCGGTACAGGTGGTTGTAGTAAAGTCAGGAGAAAAACTGCACATGACAGTGGATTACAGCCAGACAATCAACAAATTTACACAACTAGATGCCTACCCCCTGCCACGCATAGCAGACATGGTCAACAACATTGCACAGTATAAGGTGTTCTCCACCATAGACCTGAAGGCAGAATACCACCAACTGCCCATTAGAAACAGCGATCACATTTACATGGCATTTGAGGCAGACGGCAGGCTGTATCAATTTCTGCAACTTTTCTTCTGTGTCACCAATGGATGGACCGAATATTAGATGAGTTCCAACTGAAAGCGGTATTCCCCTACTTAGACAACATGACAATCTGTGGCCACACTCAGGAGGATCATTACACGAATTTAAAACGCTTCTTCCAGACAGCTGAGGAAAGGAACCTAACGTACAACAGGGTCAAATGCATCTTTAGCGCCAGGAAGTTGGCAATCCTGGGCTACATAATGCAGAACGGGAAAATCAGCCCAGACCCAGCCCGTATGTGCCCTCTCCTAGACCTCCCAGTGCCACACACGCTGAAAGCACTAAAAAGGTGTTTGGGACTGTTCGCTTACTAACCCCAATGGGTCCCCAACTACACTGACAGGGCCCACCGCCTCAGTTTTCCCACTGTGCCCAGCAGCCACCAGAGCATTCAGGGACATTAGGGACCATATCGCTAAAGCTACCATGCGGTCCATAGATGAGTCATGCCATTTCAAGTAGAAATGGATGCATCTGATGTGGCTCTGGCAGCCACCCTAAACCAAGACAGACAACCGGTGGCCTTTTTCTCGCGAACCCTACAAGGATCAGAAGTAAGACACTCAGCAGAAGAGAAGGAGGCCCTAGCCATTGTGGAAGCAGTAAGGCACTGGCGACATTATCTGGCGTGCAAACACTTCACCCTTGTCACGGACCGACGGTGTGTGGTTTTTATGTTCGATAACCATAAAAGGGGGAGAATTAAGAATGACAAAATCCTGCGCTGGTGGATAGAATTGTCTACATTTAACTACAACATTCTATACTGCCCCAGGAGACTCAATGAGCCCCCGGATGCGCTGTCCAGAGGAATTTGTGCCATCCTTAACCACACATCCCGGTTGCAGAACTTGCACAATGAGCTGGGCCACCCGGGGGTCACTAGACTGTTTCACTTCATTAAAACCCAAAACCTCCCATTTTCGGTAGAGGAAGTGAGGTCAGTGAACAAGAGCTGCCCCATCTGTGCGGAATGCAAACCGCAATTTTACCGGCCAGACAAAGCCACCCTGATAAAAGCTACCAAACCTTTTGAGCGCCTCAGCCTCGATTTTAAAGGCCCACTCTCGTCCAATAATAGAAATATCTATTTCTTAAACGTAATAGATGAATATTCCCGTTTCCCCTTCGCAATCCCGTGTTCTGATGGATCAGCAGCCATTGTTATAAAATGCCTCCAACCCATCTTCAGCAGATTTGGGTACTCGAACTACATACACACAGACAGGGGAGCTGCATTCATGAGCGCAGAAGTACAGCAGTACCTGCACGAGAGAGGGATTGCTACCAGCCGCACTACAAGTTACAATCCCAGGGGGAATGGACAAGTCGAAAGGGAAAATGCCACTCTCTGAAAAACGGTCCTCTTGACCTTAAAAGCAAAAGACCTGCCTGTTTCTAGATGGCAAGAAGTGTTGCCAGAAGCCCTACACTCTATACGTTCTTTGTTGTGTTCTTCCACTAACATGACCCCACATGAACGTATCTTTTCATTCACAAGGAAAGCCACAACGGGCACAGTGCTGCCTAAATGGATGATGACCCCGGGATCTGTTCTCCTCCGGAAGCACTGCAGACCCCACAAAGCGGACCTGCTGGTGGATCAAGTGGAGTTGAGGCATGCGAACCCTCAGTACGCCTTTGTCACATTCCCAGATGGAAGAGAAGACTCGGTAGCCACCAGGGATCTCGCGCCGGCCGGATGTGTGAACAACGCGGAGGAAACAACTTGCACAATGAGCTGGGCCACAACTACGGATCAACAAGGAACGCAGCAGCAGTCACTAGAACAGTCGTCCATCGAGTCACCCCAGACGACTAGACCACCCACCCCGGAAATCAGGACCCTGGGTACACCCGCCCCACAAAATATCACCACCCTAGACTTGATGACAGGACCTAATCCCATACAAGAGGATCCCCAGCCCACACGGCCACATGACCATCCAGTACTTCCCACTCCCACACCTCCACCAAGAAAGGCCGAAAGGCAGACCGCACTCCCCACTCCTATACCACTACCGAGGAGGTCCAGAAGGCAATGGAAGCCCCGAAAAATTTCGGACTTATGAACTTACCAACAAGGGAAGGAGGACGTCGGGTGGGGGGGGGGGGGGAAATAACAATTTTTAAAGGTGGGGGTGATGTGGTGATATGTAATTACACCACTAGGTCACCAGGGGTCATCTGGTGACCCTGTATATAAAGCAGTCCAGAGCTACACTCCAGCCTTCCAGGTTTGTCTTGCAAAGAAACAAGACCTCTTAGTGTACATATTAGTTTATTAAAGCTGTCTTACACTCGCACTGCTGGTGTGGTTATTGTCAGTACAGTGAGTCCAAGGAATTTGTTGCCACAGACAGCTGTGGAAGAGAGGTCATTGGGTATATTTAAGGCAGAGGTTGACAGGTATTTGATTAGTCAGAGCATCAAGGGTTACGGGGAGGAGGCCGGGGAGTGGGACTGACTGAGTGGGGGGATGGATCAGCCCATGATAGGATGGTAGAGCCGACTCAATCGGCCAGTGGGCCTACTTCTGCTCCGATATATTGTGACCTTTAACCTTGTAACATTTCAGTGTCAAGCATATTTTTTTAAGGTCTGGATTCAAATAAAGGTCAGTCGGAGAAAGAATGGCCGATTTCGTATCCTGAAGGTCATTCAAGGAGCCGATAGGTTTTTACCTCAATCTGGCAGTTTTAATTATTTCCATTTGTCACCAGTGGTTTTTAGTTTTTACATTTCATGTTAGTGATTGAATTTAAATCCTACAGCTGTTATGATTTGCTCAGCTGTTTATCCAGGTATCTGGCTACCTGCTTGGTAACTTAACTCCTGCATGACCACCGTCCATCAATTCGACATTACTTTGAAAGGGTCCAATATACAGTATGTCCAGAAGGAAAATGTAGCAAGACCAGAGGCAGTACAACTAATTGGACTGGTCATTCAAGAAATGGTCATGGTCACGGTAAGCTGAAAGGGATCCTTCCTACTGTCATTGAATTTGACTTCCAACTGATAATTTTTCAGCCTGGAGTCATCCTTAACATTCTGCTTTATTGCATTAATTCTCTCAAATGCTTTAAATGGTGGCCAAAAAATGAAAATGTGAAGCTTTCCAAATCAGTTACGGAATTACAAGCTTAAGACAATTTGTTTAACTTGAAATCCAAACTGCCTTTGGACTTCATCCAGATGTTCCATCTAAGTGTGTTTAATGGCTTTGGTCATTGGAGTGGATTTCAGCTGATAATTGATGCTGTTAAACCAATTTCTTCAAGTCCATGCGCACACTGGGTCTGAGGATATCCTTCAAATTCCATTGATCATTGCTGTAGAATCTGTCACGTTATGACTCATCCCTTAAATCTGACTCGTACATAATCACTGAATTCTACAGCTCAACACTCTCTGGAATATTAATAATCTTTGGCTTGGCTTTGCGGACGAAGATTTATGGAGGGGGTAAAATGTCCACGTCAGCTGCAGGCTCGTTGGTGGCTGACAAGTCCGATGCGGGACAGGCAGACACGGTTGCAGCGTTTGCAGGGGAAAATTGGTTGGTTGGGATTGGGTGTTGGGTTTTTCCTCCTTTGCCTTTTGTCAGTGAGGTGGGCTCTGCGGTCTTCTTCAAAGGAGGTTGCTGCCCGCCAAACTGTGAGGCGCCAAGATGCACGGTTTGAGGTGAGATCAGCCCACTGGCGGTGGTCAATGTGGCAGGCACCAAGAGATTTCTTTAGGCAGTCCTTGTACCTTTTCTTTGGTGCACCTCTGTCACGGTGGCCAGTGGAGAGCTCGCCATATAACACGATCTTGGGAAGGCGATGGTCCTCCATTCTGGAGACGTGACCCACCCAGCGCAGCTGGATCTTCAGCAGTGTGGACTCGATGATGTCGACCTCTGCCATCTCGAGTACTTCGACGTTAGGGATGAAAGCGCTCCAATGAATGTTGAGGATGGAGCGGAGACAACGCTGGTGGAAGCGTTCTAGGAGCCGTAGGTGATGCCGATAGATGACCCATGATTCGGAGCCGAACAGGAGTGTGGGTATGACAATGGCTCTGTATACGCTTATCTTTGTGAGGTTTTTCAGTTGGTTGTTTTTCCAGACTCTTTTGTGTAGTCTTCCAAAGGCGCTATTTGCCTTGGCGAGTCTGTTGTCTATCTCGTTGTCGATCCTTGCATCTGATGAAATGGTGCAGCCGAGATAGGTAAACTGGTTGACCGTTTTGAGTTTTGTGTGCCCGATGGGAATGTGGGGGGGCTAGTAGTCATGGTGGGGAGCTGGCTGATGGAGGACCTCATAACAGCACTGATTCACCACAGCTTACAAACAAATAAAGAATACACTCATTCGTTTCTTTCAGCCACCATGAAGTTGACTTTCTTTTTTTTATTCACTAGGCACACATTGCATTCTTCAACTCACCAAACACCACCAGCTAAACTCCTATGACCTTCTCAATGCCTCACCGCCACACTCTCACTCTCCCCCTGACGAAGGTCAGTACGCCACTATGACAGACCACACTCCCCCAGTCCATGAGCTATGCAAGGAGACAACTGACGAAGGTAAGTACGCGAACGCGACAGGCTGAAGGCACCTTGTTAAGTGTTGGTTGTGAAGAACAGGACATGGCAGTTTTCCATATGTCACCACAAATCTCAAGTCAAGTTTATTGTCACTTGGTTGCACAAGTACAACCCAATGAAACAGTATTTTCTGGTCCTCGGTGCAAAACATGCAGACACACACCCAGTCATACTTTCAAAGAGCCAAAATCAGTTCTCACCTCCCTCTTATTATATCCAATTAACACCTCCTGTTGGTCTGGACTCTTCCCCCTGTCAGATTTCAATCTTTATTCTGACACCTTCCTGTCCTTTGTTTATTCCTTGAGGAAGGATTCAGGCCCGAAATGTCAGTAATATATCTTTATCTCCTATACACTCTGTGAGACCAGCTGGGTTCCTCCAGCATTCTGGTGTGTTTTTATTACAGTCGCAGCATCTGCAGACTTTCGTCTTTCACTCCTCATAATACACATACAGACAAACAATACACGTGCAGGACAAGTATTCATAGATAGGCAGAGATTGACAGGTAAATACTAGTTGTTGATGAAGAGTACTTCGCCATTTGTTGTGGTCATCTGCTGTTGTTGAATTGTTGTCCACTGTGCTCTCCATTTAGCTCTCTGCTCTTCAAAGTGACTCAAGATCACTCTCTAGCCTTGCTCTAGTTGTTGATGAAGAGTACTTCGCCATTTGTTGTGGTCATCTGCTGTTGTTGAATTGTTGTCCACTGTGCTCTCCATTTAGCTCTCTGCTCTTCAAAGTGATTCAAGATCACTCTCTAGCCTTGCTCTAGTTGTTGATGAAGAGTACTTCGCCATTTGTTGTGGTCATCTGCTGTATTCTCCCAGCTCTCTGTGTTGATTTTTAAAGCTTTCATGTCACAGAGGTCCTGAAGCGAAGCTGCTGTCTATCAATATTCCTCTTGCCTATTGCTAGAGGACGTCCTTTACGCCTGTTTTCTTACACCTGTTTTATTACATGACAATAAAGGAATCTTGAATCTTGAATTTAGATCTTGAATCTTGAAACTTGAAGAAAAGTCCACATGTTCTGCTGGTTTATGAATAATTTCTACTTGAATAGAAACTCATCATTGTGTCTGCTTGGTACAGGAACTATTCGGCCCAGGACTGCGCACAGAACCAATCTCCTCTCCATTGACACCGTCTTCACCTCCCGCTATCTCAGGAAACCTGCTAACATTTTAAAGGACTCATCCCACTCTCTTCTGTCAATGAGTTGAGTACACAAACTATCTGATGCAAGGTCAGTTATCAAATAACCACATAAAGATTGTTTCAATGTAAAGATTGTTATCTCCTTATACTTTCTGTTAATGTACAGAATGCCTCCTTTTTAGCTACTTCCCACTGTTAGTAGTTCATTACTTCCCATGTTTTCGTTTTCTCTGATAGAAGTATATTAAGTGTGGCATGGTTAGTGTACTGTTTGGTGCAACACCTTTACAGCGCCAGTGAACGGGACCAGGGTTCGAATAGCACGCTGTCTGTGAGGAGACTGTAAATTTTCCTTGTGTCCATGTGGGTTTCCTCTGGGGGCTCCAGTTTCCTCCCACCTTTCAAAACGTACCAGGGTGTAAACTGGGTGCCCCGGACGCGTGAGCCAAAATGGCCTGCTTACGGTTTGTTTAAAGAAATGTGAGATTTATACTCGTTCTCCAGTGAAATGCCTGTCTGTGCCCCCAGACACGCCAATCCACATATGTTTTTGAAGGGTGGGTGGAAACCAGAGCACTCTGAGGAAACCCGTGCAAACAAGGGGAGAACACAAACTCTTACCAAGCAAGAGCTTGGTGTTAACTGCTGCACTAATCAAGCTACCCTAATGAATGTTGTTAACTTTGAAATCAGTTAATAGAAAAAACGTTATATAACAGATTTATGAATTTACATTGCCCAATTGATCCAACTGCGCATGTCCTCTGATGCCTCTCTCTCCCTATGTCTGGCGTCTACACACATGTCTGCTTCAGCCTGTCATGCTCCACCTCTACCTAGTTGGTCAATGTCATTTGGAGTCCCTGCCTCTCCTCTTCCATCCTCTCCTCTTTACATTGCTCCTGCACAAGTCCCTCTGTCCCGATGAAGAGTTTTGCATCGAAATGTCAGCCATTCCTTTTCTCCCACTGATGCTGTTTGACCTGCTAAATTCCTCCAGCAGATTGTGTTTGTCTCCTTTTAGTCTATTAATTTAAAAAAATTGCTGCTGCTTTGACTCCTTATACAATTCTGACTTTTAAAAAAATTGAGATTCCATGAACCAAAAAAAAGCTGCAAGGTAGAGGACTGTGATGGAATGCAGTATAGTGCATGAAAGCTTTAAATGTTATTTGATATTGTGACATGGGCAATGAAAATGTAAATTAATGGCATTCACTAAATAGGAATAAAACCATGAATATGAATAGAATTGAATTTTATTGAATTGGTTCATTGTTACATGTGCAAATGAAGAGCTTGTGTGGTATACAGGCAAGTACAGCTGAGAGTGCAATAATTAAGCAAAAGTATTGGGTATAATGTTGCTACAAGTCAAAGAGTGAACAGGGTATAATATTAAAAAGTACAGTTTAAAGAGTCCAAGGATGTCATCTTTTACCAGTGAGAGGTCCATTTAAGAGTCTGATAACAGCAGGTAAGAAACTGTCCTTGCATCAGATAGTTTGTGAACTCAACTCATTTACAGCAGAGAGTGGGATGAGTCCTTTAAAATGTTAGCAGGTTTCCTGAGATAGCGGGAGGTGAAGACGGTGTTAATGGAGCGGAGGTTGGTTCTGTGCGCAGTCCTGGGCAGAATAGTTCCTGTACCAAGCAGCCACAATGATGAGTTTCTATTCAAGTAGAAATTATTCATAAACCAGCAGAACATGTGGACTTTTCTTCAAGTTTCAAGATTCAAGATCTAAATTCAAGATTCAAGATTCCTTTATTGTCATGTAATAAAACAGGTGTAAGAAAACAGGCGTAAAGGACATCCTCTAGAAACAGGCAAGAGGAATATTGATAGACAGCAGCTTCGCTTCAGGACCTCTGTAAGCGTGACATGAAAGCCTTAAAAATCAACACAGAGAGCTGGGAGAATACAGCAGATGACCACAACAAATGGTGAAGTACTCTTCATCAACAACTAGAGCAAGGCTAGAGAGTGATCTTGAGTCAGTTTGAGGAGCAGAGAGCTAAGCGGAGAGCACAGTGGACAGTGGACAACAATTCAACAATGCCCTACACCTTCAGCTACTATGGCAGAGCCTGCTGTTCCAGGATCGGCCTCAATAGCCACAGTCAACGCAATGGCTATCAAACCAATGACTATCAGAGGCGCAGTTTTTATGGTCTATCATGACCGATGGTGGCCACCCAATACAACACAAAATTTGCTTTAGTCTGCTGTAAGCCAGAGAGATTCACTATCAGCAGAAATTGCCGGGCACCGCTTACAGTCAGAGAAAGGGAAGCAAATGAGACTTTCTCCAGAGTTACTGACCATCCGTGGATTTGCCTCCTGTGTGTGGTGATACGACCATCAGCCTACTGCAGGGGGCGATCTCGTTACCTGCAGGAAGACCATCTAATGGGCTGACTCCAATTGGCCGGATTTCAATCAGCCGACCTGAATAGACCAGCTAAGAGGCTGACTCCACCTGGCCGGCTGTCAATCAGCCAACCTAAATATCGACCTGAGCTGTCCCCTCCTGAGCCAGTCAGATAGGAAGCCACCAAGGCATGAACTGGTGTTCAGACTTTTACTAGAATAAAAGCTGTTGTACAGTCCTTTCTGATTTTGTGCTTGCTGCTACCTCAGTGCACCAAAATTTATTCCAGTAAATATTTTAAAGAGAGACCATGGAGGAGCCTGGAGATCAATCCCCAATACCCAGATTCCCAGGCACACTTTGAGATCGGGAAGCACACAATTAAGGCAATCATCCTAACACAGGCTGAGGTGATCAACACCAACCAGAAACAGCTCATGCTGCTCAGCACCAAGCTGGGCCTATGAGCTTTCCAGGCCATCATGGACTGCATGAACTATGAAACTGCGATAGCCGTCCGGGAGAGCATGTACAAGGCCCTGACAAATATGGTTTATGCCGGTACCTGCTCAGCATCAGGGTCCAGCAGCCAGGTGAGATGGCGGGTGCCTATCTGGGAGCCCAGCGTGAGCTATCCAGCCTGTGCTGACCAGCTGGGAGCCCTCCCGAATACCACCATGTGCGACGACCAGGAGATGCCACTTCTGCCCTCACCGCTGACGTCACTTCCGGCCCAGCCACTGCTGAAGTGTACACCACCATCTTCTTCTGGATGACTTCCGCCCACATCGAAGAAGACAATTCCGCCTGCATGGATCATGTCATCTCCTGATTCACTGCCGGTCGATCACCCGACTGCATCAATCCCACGTGCGTCCACTGGGCACTCCCACCTTGGGCCAGCCAGGCCCCAACTGCTGTAATGCACGCACCACATTGGTGGGGCAATATGATCCACATGGGCGTATACCCAATCATCCACCCGACAGACCCCATGCCCTGGAAGGAAGCCGCTACTTGCCACATCAATTGGGGAGCAGAGACTCGGTCCTGAGATGGTCCTAGCGTCTACCACCTTAAAAAGGAACATTCCCCATGGAGTCGAGCATCAATGATGGACATTGCTGTCAGTGGGAAGATAAAAAGATGCCTGTTCTATAGCGGTAGTACTGAGAGCTTCATGCACCCAAATGTGGCCCGGTCACCAAAACTAAAAATCTATCCCACAAACTTTTCCATCACCTTCGTTGCCCAAGACCACTCCATCATGGCCCTTAGGCGCTGCTGAATGGAATTGACAGTGGGGAACATACCAAGGGTTCAGGCTCCTGGTCATGCTCCAGCTCTGTGCCCCAGTTATCTTAGGGCTGGACTTCCAATACCCCCTCCAAAGCCTCAACCTTGCCTTTTGCAGCCCCCTCCCCCCCCCCACCATCCCTGCTCACACTCCACAGCACACAGTCCAGCGACCACCCCCAATCCACCTGCAGCCTCTCCACTACGGATAACCCCTCCATCCCTCTTCAACTACCTTACGTCAGACTGCAAGCTCATAGCTGCCAAGAGCAGGCGCTATTGTGTGGCTGATAGGGCCTTCATTAAGGCAGAAATGAGGTGGCTTCTGGCAGAAGATATCATAGAGCCGAGAACCAGTCACTGGACAGGCCAAGTCCTAGTGGTAAAAGAGGGTAGCAAATCAAGGATCATCATCGATTATAGCCAAACCATAAACCAGTACACCCAACTAGATGCCTACCCCCTAGCCAGAATAGCCAATATGGTCAATGAGATAGCCTTCTATAAGGTCTTCTCAACAATTGATCTAAAGTCAGCCTACCACCAATTCCCTATTCACACCCAGGATAAACCATATACCACCTTCAAGGCAGATGGGCGCCTCTACCAGTTCTGTCAGGTCACATTTGGGGTCACTTATGGGGTCTATGTCCTTCAGCGGGTGATGACTGAATGGTAGACTGGCACAAGCTAAAAGTGACCTTCCTGTACTTGGACAATGTCACCATCTCTGGCCAAGACCAGCACCACCATGATGCCAACCCTGGAGAGTTTTCTCCAGATGGTTGAGGAGCTGAACCTCACTTATCACAAAGAGAAGTGCGTGTTCAGCACTGCCCGCCTTGCCATCCTTCTTGCTGACTTGTCATAGTTTGCTTTTTGTCTCCATTGCAGAAGCTTTTGTTTCCATTCGAGATCTTCAACATCTTGTTTCTTGTTTGGGTCTGCAGTGTAGGCAAGTGCAGTGTGTAGTCTATGTTAGAAGCTCAGCAGGTGAAATTCCATGTTCAAATGGTGAAGCTCTGTAATTCAATAGAGCTAGAAACGGATCTGAGCCATGGTCTAGTGATTTCTTGAGCAACTGTTAAATTATGTGAACTCCTTTCTTTGCTTTACTGTTTGAATGTGGATGCAGAGGACATGAAATCAGATGTCAAAAATCATACTCTTCTTCAAAGTTCTGGAATTCTCTACAACTGTAGCATGGTCCATTGTCACGGTAGACCATTTAAGGCATTCCATCCAGAGATTGATTTCATATATTTGATCACACAAGCAGTAGACATGTTGGGAAGCAGCACAATCCCTGGATTGTTTGATAGATAGTCAATCACGAACAACAAATTATTTCCATCCATGTGGAATGGAACAGTCCCAACTTTCTGCCATGGTTCTGCTGGTAAGTCAGTTATATCATGGGTTCCTTTGTCTGCTTTGCATGATGTTTCAAACAGGTCTCACAGCTGGAAACCATCCTGTTAATGTCAGCATTTATCCCTGGACAATAAACAGGATCTCCGGCTCTCCTCTTGCATTTTTCCAATTCCAAGGTGCCCCTTATCCACACTTTTCAGCATCTCTTATCTCAGTGATTACTTTATCTATACTCATTATGAAGTTATAAACCTCTATAAGGTTCACCCCCCACCCCCAAGCCTCTTGAACCTCAGGGAGAAAAATCTTTGCCTATTCAGCCTCTCTTTATAACTCAAGCCCACCAGTCCGAGGAATATACTTATGAATCTTTTCTGCACCCTTTCCAGATTAATGATGAAATGGCACACAATACTCCAAGTGCTGTCTCACCATCTTTCATAGTTGTAAAGTGACGTCCATGTTTCTCTACTCAATGCTCTGACTAATAAAGGCAACTGTGTCAAACAATTTCTTAACCTTCGTCACCATTCTAAACGTTCCCCAGGCCCTACTATTCACTGTGCATGTCCTGTCCTGGTTTAATCTTACAATGTGCAATACATTATAGATGTCTGAGTGAAATTCTAAATTCCTATTTGCTGAATCACGTAGGAAGATTGAGAAATATTAAATTACCTTTTATTGAATTTAGCATGGTTAATCACATAATGATGCTAATACAATGTGTTAGTTCAACTGATCTAAAAATGTCTTGCCACAGATTTTCAATTGTACTCAACATCTGATGCCCCTTGTGTCAGTGTTCAACAATAAATGACCATCAATAATGGATTCCAGTTGCCCTGATGTTCAATAGTCGCAATGTCCTGGTGAAACCTTTCAGCATGTTTGCCACTGACTGCTCCAAAATTAGGGAAGAAGTAAAAGTGCAAATGAATTTTCAATGACACTTCCTAGTTTTGAATGCTTGAAGTCGACTTAATATATAACAGAAAATCACACATTGTCGACCATCTGGATATAGTTTGGTGCTCAGTAGTTGCCCAGAAAATTCTCAACAACATCTGCATCTATCCTGACTAAGCATGCCAGGCCTACGACAACATTTTCATGGCACCTGCACTGAGTACATGCCCAGGCATGCCTGGACTGACCAAAACAGCTTGCTTTGTGGGCAATACATGAGAAGACTTAAAATATGAGAGGAAATCACAAAAATAACTATATGTGAGAGGAAAGTTTTATGGTGATTTTGAAGATCAGCAGCTCAAACCATAAAATACATCCAAAAGTGTTTCAGAAACAAAAATCTTTGTTGTCTAGAGATTGCCTAAAAGAACACATAGTCTTAGTCTTGGATTGCATGTGACCGTGAAGTACTTGACATCACTGCAATGCCATTGCCAGCAGAATAATTTATTTGGTCCAGATATGTCACCCAACCTACTGGGCCAAAGTTTTTTTTTAGGTATTAGCCTATTCTAAGGCGGAATAATGAAAAAAATCAAAGCAGCTTTCAAGAGAAGATCTAAAGGTTACTTGCAGAATACAAATGACTCATTGAATTTCATATTTAAATTTTACCCTTTAAAAATAATATTAAACTTCCTACATTGTTCCTATTTCAAACTGATTTGAAATGACCGTGGTGTTAGATATTCTAATGAACACACATTAAATCTCCTGAAGTTAATGTTAACTTTTATTTCTAATTAACATCTTGAAAAACTGACCACTTTCCTTGTTCCTTTCATTAAAGAACTCAATTACCTTGTAGTTTGTCCGTCTGCAATATGATAATACTCTGTCGATATTTAACATGAAGCAATGCTCACTATTAATCATAAAGCTTCAATGGAGTGAAGCATAAAAAAGCCCCCAAAATATTAAAACTAATTAAATCATAAGATCTCCCGGTAACTGGGCATCATTAATCTGAAGCATTAACACTATTCCTTCCTCGGTGCATGACCTACTGAATCCTATTTTCTGCATTTCCCATTTCAAGCAAATGCCAGCTTTTGATCCATAGTCACAATGTCAGTGACTAAACTTGAGTGAATGGTGCACCAAGAGCAACCTTGCACCCAATGTCACCAAAACATTGTTGACTTCAGGAAGCGAAAACCCACCACTAGCAGAACAGAAAATAAAATAAAAGGGATAAAAATAAAAGAGAAGGAATATAAAATCAGTCTATTTGAAGATGACGTTATAATATACTTAACAGAACCAGAAATATCAATAAAAGAATTACATAGGAAATTGAAGGAATATGGAGAAGTATCGGGGTACAAAATCAACGCAAATAAAAGTGAAGCAATGCCAATGAATAATGCGGATTTCACAAAGTTTAAGAAAGAATCACCATTTAGATGGCAAACACAAGCAATGCGATACCTAGGTATACAACTAAATAAAAATCTCGGCCATCTATATAAACTAAATTATCATCCATTAATGAAAAAAATTACAAGATGACTTAGAGCACTGGAAAGACTTACCACTAACACTGATAGGAAGGATAAACTGTATTAAAATGAACATTTTCCCAAGGATACAATACCTATTTCAGTCATTACCAATTCACCTAGCAGAGAAATTCTTCAAGGAGCTAATGAAAATAATAAGGAAATTCTTATGGAAAGGTGGGAAACCGAGGATAGCACTAGATAAATTAACAGAATGGTACAAACAAGGAGGCTTACAACTACCAAACTTTAAGAATTATTATAGAGCCGCACAATTAAGATACCTATCAGATTTATATCAAACAAGGGAAAAACCAGATTGGACCAGATTAGAACTAGATAAAATAGGGGAGAAGATACCTGAACATATACTATATAAATGGGATGAAAAATTGGTGCCACGTAGGAATTCACCGGTATTGCATCATCTGCTCAACATTTGGAAGAAGATTCATGTAGAAAGGAATAAGACAAATTACCAACTACCAAAACTAATATTGACGCAAAATCAACTAATCCCTTTCACAATAGATAACCTTTCCTTTAGAGAATGGGAGAGAAAAGGGATCAAAAGAATAGAAAATTGTTTTTCGGGTAATAAATTATTATCCTTTGAACAAATGAAGGATAAATATAATATAACTCATGATATAATGTTTGCATACCACCAACTGAAAACCTACCTGAAGGACAAATTGGGAAACAGTCTGAGGTTACCAGAAGGAAGCAATTTTGAATATGTGATTACAGACACAATGATAATTAAAAAAATTGTAACAAACATGTACATCAAACTGCAAGAAAAGGAGAACGAGGAAACAAACAGTAAACCTAAACAAAAATGGGAACAAGATCTAAACATAAAGATAAAGAATGAAACATGGGAAAAGCTATGCTCCAGAACTATGAGAAATACAATAAACACGAGGTTACGCATGATACAATATAACTGGATACACAGGCTATACATCACACCTCAAAAGTTAAATAAATGTTAAATAAACAGTATCAGACAGATGTTTTCGCTGCAAAAAGGAAACGGGAACAACAATTCATGCAATTTGGACATGTGAGAAAGTGGAAAAATTTTGGGAAGATCTAAACCAGATATTAAATAAAATCACAAAAAGCAATATACCAAAAAACCCAGAGATCTTCCTCCTAAGTAATATAAGAAATGAAGAATTTGGACTCGATTTGGATAGAGCACAAAAAAGATTTGTTATGATAGCCCTAGCTGTAGCAAAAAAATGTATTATGTCAACCTGGAAATTAGAAGACAACTTGAGAATACAATGGTACATAGAAATGAATAAATGTATTCCATTAGAAAAAATAACATATAATTTAAGAAATAACATCACAATATTTGAACAAATATGGGAGCCATACATGAAACACAATAGAGAAATCCTACCATGGACTTCCACCACCTAAAATGACCGAAGGAGAAGATAACGAAAAGAACTGACTCAGTAAAATTTCTTGTTTATTTTTAATAAGTGACAACATTGTTTAACGGGTTTAATGTATCTTATAGATTGAACTTTAAATAAATGGGAAAGGGAGTGAGGGAGGGAGGGAAGAGAGGGGGAAAAAGGGGGAGAAAATGACAATGTATATATTCAAGAGAAAAAATGTCTGTATGTATCTTGGTCAATATGGTTTATAGTGTGAAAAATGTTTTAAAAATTTTTAAAAAAAGGAAGCGAAAACCAGAGCTGTACAATCCAGTGATCAGGGAGTGAGCAAATTTAAGTTCTTGGGAGTCATTATCTTGGAGAACATTTCATGGACCTAATTGCATCGTGATTAAAGTACATCAGCGCCTCTATTTCCTCTAGAGTTTGCATAGGTTTGGTATGGCATAAGAAACCCTGGTAAATTTAAGCAGATGTGTGGTGGGAAGTGTGCTGACTGGCTGCACCACTGTCTGGTATGGATGCACCAATACCCCCAAGTGGAAAGTCCTGAAAAAGATCATGGACACAGTCCAGGACATCACAGACAAAAGCTCCCCACCATCGAGAACATCTACAGGGAACGCTGCCATCGAAGAGCAGCAGCTATCATCAAGGATTCACATCACCCAGCACATGCTCTTTTCTCGATGCTACCATCAAGAAAGAGGTATAGGTGCCACAAGGCTCAAGCCACCAGGTTCACAAAGTGCTGCTACCCCTCCACCGTCAGATTCCTCAACAACAAACTTAGAGACTCATTTAAGGGCTCTTACTTTTGCACTTCATTGATGTTTAGAAATCTCTGTATTGCATAGTCAGTTTGTTTAAATTTCTTTATTTGTTTACGTGTGTATGTTGAGTACAGTTTTTTTGTACTACCAATAAGTGGTAATTCTGCCTCATTAGCAGGAGAAACAATCTCAGGGTTGTCATGTACTCTGATAATGAATCTGAAATCTGAGATGTAATGCTGGTTGGTATAACTTTCATAATTGTAGAATGTGACCAACTGATCCAAAGTTGGGTCCTTGTGTCGAGAAAACAACTGTGAGAGGAAAACTACAACAGCGTGAGGGAGGAGTTGCCTTGGGTAGACGTAGAAGACAGGCTATATATTGGGACAAGTGAGAAAGTGGAAGTTTTACGAGATTTTTCACAGTGCTTTACAAAAATGTATTCCATTCTCGCATGAATCCCAACTATGCCTGCCTTTATGTTGGATATATGGAGCAATCCAACACGGGCAAGGTTCCTCAACTCTTTCTCCATTACATTGACGGCTTCATTGGTGCTGCATCCCGCACCAATAATGACCACATCAAGCTTATCTACTTTACTGTCAACTTCCACCCTGACAAATTTACTAGGTTCTTCTCTGGTAATTCTATCCCTTTTCTCGATCCCTCTGTATCTATTGCTGGAGACCAACTATCCACAGACATCTTTAAACCCACTGACTCCTGCAATTGCCTGATTACACCTCTTCCCACCCAGTCTCCCTCTTTCCCTACCACCCTGTCTCCCTTCCTCCAGCATTGCCTACCTTCTCCTATCAGGAACCCAGCCCTGTCCTCTACTCATCACTTCTCAGCTTCATTTTCTTCTTCACCTTCCCACCTGTTAGCTTGCGTTCCTCCCCCTTCCCCCTCCCCACATTTTTATTCAGGCATTTGCCTGATTTTAAGCACCCACCAAAGAAGGGTTCAGGCCCAAAACATCGAGCGCCTTTTACTTCCTGCGGATGCTGCGTGATCTGCTGAGTTTTTCCATTACCTTTTTTTTTGCACTGCAGTCTGGTCACCTTAATGTCTGTCATCGGGAAAATGTTTGAAACTCTCATTAAGAAAGAAATAGCGAGGTAACTGGATAGAAATTCCTCTAATGGTAGCCCCAGTATGGATTCAGGAAGTAAAACACAAAAGTCTACCAAGACAGTGTTTGAAGTGAAAAAACAAGACTGGAGAATCTCAGAAGGTCAAACAGCTTGAAAAGTTACTGGATTTCTTTGAGGATACATTGAGTGCAGTGGATAGAAGGCAAGGAGTGAATGTTGCAGGCTTGCATTTCTACAAGGCATTCAATAAGATGCTATATAATAGACATACAGTATCGCAAAAATATGTATTCATAGACATCAGGGTAATGTGTTAGCATGGATTGAAGATTGGTTAACCACTAGAAGGTAGAAAGTTGGGATAAATTGGTGTTTCTCTATTTGGCAATCAGTGGTGAGCTGAGTGCCAGAGAAATCAATGCTGTCCCACAACTGTTCGCGATGTACATTAGCAACGCGGAATGCAGAGTCCGAGTGTAGTGCATTTATACTTACTGATGGTAAAAAAAAAATTGAGTGGAAAAGCAAAATATGCAGGAGATGCAGAGAGTCTGAAAAATAATATTGACTGGTTAATTGAGTGGACAAGGACCTGGCAGATGGAATACAACATTGTTAAGTACAAGGTTATCCCCTTTGGAAGGGAAATAGTACATCAGCTTATTATTTAAACAGTGAACACTTGTAGCATTCTCTTGTGCAGAGGGCCTGGACGTGCTCGTGCACGAATCAAAAGAGTTTGGTCTGTGACAGGTAATCAAGAAGGCAAATGGAATGCTGGCCTTCATTGCCAGAAGTTTTGAATTTAAGAGCAGGGTGGACATGCTGCAACTGTACAGGGTGAGTAGAGGAGAACAACTATAGCAGTGGACTAGGTGGAACTCAGCAGCTGAAGGACTCACTTCAGACTGCAGGCCAATGGTGAGCCGGGGAACCAGGACTCAGGTCCTGCAGTCCCGACTATCTTGTAAATGTAAGGTCACTGGAGAAGAAAATTGATTATCTGAGGCTGTGTCTGAACCACAAAGAACTGTAAGGTTGCCGTGATTACAGAAATAGGCTCTAGGAATCCATTCCAGACTCAGAATTCCAGCTTGATGGCCTTATCTCCTTCAGGACACACAGAGGCACTGCTGCTTCTGGCAAGACCCGAGGAGGGGACTGGTGCACAAATGTCTCTGTTGGAGAGACATCTGCTCAGCTGAGTTAAAGTACCTGTTGGTGAAATGCAGACCCTTCTACCAGCCCAGAGAATTCTTGGCCATGTTGATTGCCACAGTATACATTCCGCCTTTTGCAATGAGCATGAAGCTACGAAGGAGCTCTACGGTGTCATCTGCAAAACCCATCTGGCCCACCTTGATGGCACCATGATTGTAGCTGGTAACTGGTGATGTGAATCCGTTTCAGACAGTCTGAACACCTTCTTTGCACCTTGCAACAAGAAGAATAGGTTGATGCTGAAGAAAGCTCTGTGTCCCCCTGAATGCTCAAAGCATTTCATAATGATGGAAATCAGTGTCACCAAGTGGCAGTCATTGAGGCCTGTTACTGTCGCCCTCTTTGGAACCAGGATAATGGTGGGTGTCTTGAAACCTGCGAGGATGATGGAGTGCTGCAATGACACGTTAAAGGTATTTGCAAGGACCTCTGCCAGTTGGTCTTCACAGTCCCTCAAGACCCAACCGGGTAGGTTGTCTGGTCCCCCTGCCTTGTGTGGGTTCACCTTGAATGGAGTTCTCCTCACCTTGACCTTGGCTTGGAACTGCTCCACTGATGATGTTATAGCCTTGTTCTTCCACTCCACCCTGAACCAGCTGAAGAACAATGCCTCATATGTCAGGCTGCTGTTCATTGACTTCAGCTTGGTTTTTAATGTGATCATTCCCAGAGACTGGTGGAGAAGCTGTCCTCGCTTGGACTCAACACCCCTTTCTGTAACTGGATTCAGGATTTCCCAATGGAAAGACCACTATCTGTCCAGGTTGGCAGCAGAACATCAAGAACCATTATGCTGAGCACTGGCTCACCTCAGGGCTTTGTGGTCAGCCCAGTCTTGTTCATGCTACTGACCCACGACATCAAACCCAGATGCAGCTTCAACACAACAATAGTTGAACTCATCAGCAACAAACGATGAGCCACACAACAGAGAAGAGGTGAAGAATGTTGCGAAAATAACAACCTGAGTTTCAATGTGGACAAGACTAAGGCGATGATAGTGGACTTCAGGAGAATCAGGGTTGACCATCTTCCACTAAGCATTAATAGCTCAGTAGAGGAGAGAGTAGAGAAAACAAAGTTCCTCAGAGTTCACTTAAGAAGTCACCTATCGTGGAAACAACACCTCCTCACTTGTCACAAATGTGCAACCACAACAGCACTTCTTGACAAGACGGAGATGGGCAAGGCTATCAGCTACCATCCTGATGAATTCCTTCAAGAGCTCCATCGATAATGTCATGGCCATTACGGTATGGTTGCTGTAGAGCATCAGATCGAACATCAATCCACAGGATCATAATAACAGCAGAGAGAATCACTGGGGTCTCCATGATCTCCATCAATGGGATTTACCGGGATTGTTGTTTAGACACAACTACTCCTGTTGGGAAAGAGGTACAGGAGAGCCAGAATCACTGCCCTGTGAAAGAACTTTCGGGCAGTGAGAATGCTGCACAGCTGCTTACACAAGGCCTCTGTCTCAACTATTTATTTAACAATAATATCTATTTATTTTAATATTTTTACATGAGTACTGTGAAGTGTGCCGCTTGTCTGTATGTGTGTTTGCAGTGTGTTCCACCAAGGACCGGAGAATGTTGTTTCATCAGATTGCACAAGTACAATCAGATGAGTCTGACTGGAAGGAAGGCACCATTGTCCTTAATTTACATGATAGTCTTGACCCCTTGACCCATGCACCTCATTTCACTGGTCTCACTGAGCTATCTGTGTATCTTCTGTGCCTGCCTCCACTTTGGGTTCCAGATTGCACAAGAGAGTTCAGCCCTGATCAATCTTCATGCCATCCTCCACCCTATCCTGAAGGCAGCATCACAAGCTCTGAGAAAGGCCTGAACCATGGTTTCTGGTTAGTCCTGGTTGTGAAGCGTTTGATCTTGGTGTAATCAGTGACCAACACCCCCTGGCAATGCATTCCAGGCACCCACTATTCTTTCGTGTGAAACAATTACCCCTGATGTGTCCTCTAAACCTTCCTCCCTTCAATTTGTACACATGTCCTCTGGTATTTGCAACTCCCATCCTGGGTAAAAGGTGCTTTTTGTCCACCTTATCTATGCCTCTCAAAACCTTATTGACCTTGGTTAATTCACCTCTCATCATTCTTCACTCCAAAGAGAAAAACCCTAGCTCTCCCAACATTGTCTCATAAGACTTATTTTCCAATCCAGACAACATCCTGGTAAATCTTCTCCACACCTTCTCCATATCTTCCAAAACCTTCCTGTAATGCAGTGACCACAACAGAACACAATATTCTAATGTAGTCTCACCAGAGATTTATAGACCTGCAACATTACCTCACCAGTCCTGAAATCAATACTCTAACTAATGAATCTTAGCATACCATAGGCCTTCTTAACTCTCCTATCAACCTGTGCGGAAGCCTTGAGAAATTGAAGGATTTGAACTACGATGTCAGTCTGTTCTTCCACACTATTAAATATCCTACTATTAACCATGTAGTCTGCCTTAAAGTTTGGCCTTCCAAAAAGCATTACTTCACATGTATCTGGATTCAACTCCATCTGGACTTTTCCACCCCATCCTGCATCCAGTCTATATCCTGTTGTGACCTACGACAGCCTTCAACACTATCCACAAACCCTCCAACCTTCATATCATCTGCAAATAATACTTCTTTGTCCACATCATTTATAAAAATTACAAAGTGCATTGATCCCAAACAGATTACTGTGGAACTCCTCTAGTCACTGACCTCCAAGCAGAATACTTTCCATCCACTACTACTCTCTGCTTTCTACTGGCCATCTAATTCTAAATCCACACAACCAAGGTTCCATGCCTCGTGATTTTCTGAAAGAATTTCCCATGGGGGTCCTTCTCAAATACCTCATTAAAATCCATATAGAGCATGTCCTCAAAAAACTCAGTTAGTCTTGTGAGCTACAACCTTCCCCTCACAAAGCCATTCTGACTATCCATTCTGAGATGACTGCACTTCTATAAATGCTCATAAATCCTGTCCTTACAAACTCTCTATAAATAGTTTACCCACCACTGATGTAAGACTACTGGTCACAGGATTCTCCTTATTAACTTTTTTAAACAAATGGAGCACATTTTCCATTCTCTTATCCTCTGGTACCACCCCTGTGGCTAAGGATGATGCAGAGATCATTGTCAATGTCCCAGTAATCCCCTCCCTTCATTTTCATAGCATCCTAGGTTCTGTCTCATCTTGTCCGAGGGACTTATCAATCCTAATGTCTTTAAGAAGATCCAACACTTCCTCTTTCTTAATCTCAAGATGGTCCAGCATACAAGCCTGTTCTATTCTGACCTCACCTTGTCCAAGGTACTTTTCCCTGGTGAATACGGAAGCAAAATATTCACAATACCTACCATATCTCATCTGCATCCAGGTACATGTTGCCTCCTTTATGTTTAAGCAGCCCTTCCTTCACTCTTGTCATCTTTCACCTAAGCATAGAATGTCCGAGTTTTCCTTAATCCACCTTTCCAAGGCCTTGTCATACCCCCTTCTAATTTTCCTAAATCCTTTCTTTAGTTCCTTTCTTATAATTCTCAGAAACTCTCCTGCTATTGCTTCCTAAATCTAATGTATACTTCCTTCTTCCTTTTAGCTGACTGTTAATCCTGGCTTTCTTTTCGTACCATTTCAACCCTGTTGCGGTGAGACAAACTTATCCAGAACCCTGCACAAGTGGTCCTTAAGCATCCTCCACATTACTTCTGTGCTTTCTCCCAAGAACATCTGTTCCCAATTTATTCTTTCTAGTTTCTGATTCATCCTATCACAATTAGCCCTTCTCCAATTAACAAGTTAACATTTTGTCTGCTTTTATCCTTGTCCATAGCTATGTTACAGATCAGGGAGTTGTGGTCACAATCAACGAGATGTTCCCTCACTAAGATGCCTCTCATCTAACCAGGTTTGTTCATGACCCATTACCAGATCCAGTAGGTCCTCTCCTCTAGTCAGCTGGTCCACAGGCTGTGTCAGGAATCCTTCTTGGACACACCTGACAAATTCTGTCCCATCTATCCTTCTTGCAGTAAGAAGGTGCCAGTCAATATTTAGGAAGTTGAAGTCTCCTATAACAGCAACCCTGCTATTTCTGCACCATTCCAAAATATTCCTACTTGTCTGTTCCTCAGTACCACAAGCCTACAGACCATCCCAATACTGTGATTGCTCCCTTCCTATTACTGTCTTCCATCCACACTCACTTAGTAGGCACTCCACCACAGCTTCCTCCCTTTTTGCAGCTGTGATAACATCCCTGACAGTAATGGTACTCCAGACTTTTTATTCCCATCCTATCTCTTTTAAAGCATCTGAACCCCAGTAACTGCATCAACCAATCCTGTCCTTGTGTCAGCCAGGTCTTTAAAAAGCACATCTTAATTTCACATATGATCCATGCTCGAAGTTCATCTCCTTTATTCCTAATGTGGCTTGCATTGAAAGAAACACATTTCAAACCTTCCAGCTGATCACATTTGTGCCTTAAACACCCCCCCCCCCACCCCCACTCCACCCCGTCCGTCCTTCCTTACAAACTCACAACACATTGTATCATATTTCCACCTTCTGCTCTATTGTCTGCCCTCACATTCTGGTTCCCATCTCTCTGCCAAACTAGTTGAAGCACTCCCCAACTGCTCTAGCAAACTCGCCTGCCAGGATATTGGTCTCTCTCCAGTTAAAGTGTAGCCTATCCTTTTTGTACAGGGTATACCTTCCCCAGAAGAGACCCCAATGATCCACAAATCTGAACCCTTGCCTCTGCACTAACCTTTCAGCCACATATTCATCTGCCACAATTTCCTATTCCTACCCTCACTGGTGTGTGGCATCAACAGCAAGCCCAAGATGATCACCCTTGAGCTTCCTTCTTAAATCTCTATATTCCCTCTTCGGAACCTCATCCCTACTCCTATCTATGTTATTGGTACCAATGTGGAGCATGACAACTGGCTGCTCAGCCCCCCCACTTGAGAATTCTGTAGACACGATTTGAGTCATCCATGACCCTGACAGTTGTGAGCCGACATACGATTCAGGAGTCTCGATCTTTTACACAGAATCTGTTATCTATTTGCCTAACTATTGAATCCCCAATTGCTATAGCTCTCCTACCCTTCATAGCTGAAGACCCAGACTCTGTGCCAGAGACGTGACCACTACGACGTCCCTGGTAGGTCGCCCCACCACCCACCCCCAACCTAACAGTATCTGACACATTATACATATTGTTGAGGGGACAGCCACAGGGCTGCTCTGTTCTGACTGCTTAGTCCCCTTCACTCTTAACAGTCACCCAGTTACTTGCCCTTTTTGGCTGTGACATTCTCCCTATAGCTTCTGTCTATTACCCACTCTGCCACCCGAATAATCTGGAGTTCATTCAATTCCAACACCATTTCACCAACACAGTCTGTAGGGAGCTGTAGCTGGATACATCTCTTGCAGGTGTAGTCATCAGAGACAATTGTGGTCTCCCAGATATCCCACATCCTGCAATCGGGGAATTCCGCTGCCCTAGCTGCCACGTCTATGACCTTACCTGTTGTACGTACTCAGCCTTTACTCGCTAAAGACTCTTGAACAAAAGACTCTAAATCCGCAATCCTATATTGGGCCACTCACACATTGACCACTCCACTTGAGCTTCTATTCTTTTTATTGATGAGAGCCAATTGGCCAATGGAAAAATTTAAATGAGCACCTAGCTCTCCAGATGCTTTTTAACTGCTCCTCCTCCTGGTCACAACCTGTAAAACAGATTGACGGGACGAGTGGCCCAACTGTCTCTTATGTTCTAACGCTGAACCATGAACCAAAACATGGAACTTATGAGTGAATGGGGCAAATATATGGTCTAATGACTGCACCACAGAGTTCTGGATGACAACACTGACTGAAGGAAGAAAATGGAGGGAAAAAAAGCAGGATGGGATTGGAAAATTCAAGAATAGAGGTGACAAAGGCAATGGATTTCAAATTGAGGATAATCTGGCCCCATGAGTTCAACCTTGTCAAAACATTCGCCCATCCAAAAAACATAACTGAATCATTTTGATTGCATTTACGTAGTTACATTGGACTATCATTTCTTTACTTAAAGAATTATCTTGCTTATATCCTATGGACATGTCCAGCTCTCATTAATCTAGTTGATTAAGCAGCAATAATTACTTGTTCTTTAATAACTCTAAGAATAATGAAAACAATGAGAGCAAATTCCAAGAACTTTTGAAAAATTATTAAATCCTAACAAAGCTGTATACCCAGCCTAATGACTAGTTTCAATGTGCTTGAAAGAATATTATCAGTGAGAATCTTCCCTTTTGGAACGTCAACTACTCAGCAAATTTATCATCGTTATGTTTCCAGGCTGGAAAATCAATTTGGATTGGACTCAGTTCGTCTGGTTTATTTTTGTTTAGTTTAGTTTATTGTCACATATACTGAGATGCAAAGATAGTACAATAGTTTTCTGTGCTAGCCAGGCATCACAATAAAAGTTTCCACTTTCTAAAGTCATTTTAAAATTCACAGAAATCATGAAAAGGGCAAAGTGACAAGATTGATTATGGCAATAGTCAAACTGGGTTTCTAGCATTTAACAAAATAGGCAAATCAGATTCAATCACAGCAGTTTCCTATCATTCCAGGAACAACTCAGCCAACAGCAGGTAGATGGGAGTCAGGAACAGTAAGTAGCTCCATGCTGCCAGTCACAGTTCCGGTAAGAACGGCATCTGTAGCCCATCTACTATCCCAGCTCCTGTCCCACAGACCCAGTAAGAATGTCCTCTGTTGCCCAGGAACCATCCCAGCTCCTGTCCCACAGACTCAGTAAGAGTGTCCTCTGTTGCCCAGTAACCATCCCAGCTCCTGTCCCACAGACCCAGTAAGAGTGTCCTCTGTTGCCCAGTAACCATCCCAGCTCCTGTCCCACAGACCCAGTAAGAGTGTCCTCTGTTGCCCAGTAACCATCCCAGCTCCTGTCCCACAGACCCAGTAAGAGTGTCCTCTGTTGCCCAGTAACCATCCCAGCTCCTGTCCCACAGACCCAGTAAGAGTATCCTCTGTTGCCCAGTAACCATCCCAGCTCCAGTTCTACATTCCCAGTAAGAGAGGCCTTTGCAGCTCAGTAATTGTCCCAGATCTGGCAGTACAATCTCTGTAAGAGCATCATTTGCAGTCTAGTCCAGCACCATAAGCCCGGTAAGAGCGACCTCTGTAGCCCACTAGACATTGATGTGCAAAGTCAAGATTTATTACTGAATAAAACTATGGGTAATAAGATTGGGGCTAAATGCTAATTGATCTGATTAAATAGGTCTGTGTGAATTATAGTTTTAAAATTTTCTTTACAAGCAACCCTTGCATTATGAGGGGTTTGCATTTGAACATTAAAACTTAGAACAGTTCAGCATGGGATCAGATGCTTTGGCCCGCGATGCCTGCAACGAGCATGATGCCAAATTAAACAAAATCTGCCTGCACGTGATGCACATCCCACCATATCCTGCACATTCAGTTGTCTGGCTGAAAGTCTCTTCAACACTGTTATCCCTGGCAACCCATTCTAGGTGCAAAAAAAATAATATTTGCATTACACATTTCTTTTAAGCTTTCCACTTTTCACCTTGAATGCATGTCTTCCAGTATTTGACTGGGATAGTACGCATATAGATTTCGATTGGGTGTCCCTGCAACATCTGATGTTCCAGAGAAAACGTCCCAGCTTCTCCCTGTAGCTCATATTCTGCAATCCAAGCAATATCCTGGTAAACCTCTTCTGTAACCCTTCCGAAGCCTCCACATCCTTCCTCTAATGGGAAGACTGGAATTTCATACGGTATTCCAAGTGCAGCGACACCAAAGTTTTAGCTTGCTGTAGCATGACTTCCATATTATTGCCCTGACTTAATCTCCCAGAAAGAACTGTCTGTATCGCAAATTGTTATCAATGCCTCTCAGAAATGAGAAGTGAAAAAGAAATAAAAATTGACGCACAAATTCCTTGTAAACAGCTTTTATTTTGTAGATCAGGTGGTGATCTGTGAAATCCGTCGGGCAAATTTTCCTCTATACAGTGGCCATAACATGGGACACGCCTGCAATTTAGAATGTCTGCAAGGAGCCTGTGTCTGTGTGAGTTTCTTCCGGGTGCCCTGTATTCCTCCTACCGTTTCAAAAAACCGTATCAGGGTTGGAGGTCAATTGTGTGTAATTGAGTGGCACGGGTTCATGTGCGAAAGGGCCTGTTACCGTGCTGTACGTCTACATTTAAAATTTAAATTCCTGCTTGTACGAACGTGGATAGGGAGCTCAGAAAAGACAAAGGTAAGGAACAGACCAGACTATCCCTCCTGTTCATTCGATCAGAAAGATGTAATTAAGTTGGAAAAGGTGCAGAAAAGCTTTACAAGTGAAACTGCTCTGCCATCTTCCCAACTAGTCCCTCTTTCTAATCTACTTTGGCCAGTTCCTCTTTCATCCCTTTGTAATTCCCTTTACTCAGTGAAACACATCTGTCTTTAATTTCCCCTTGTTCAATCTCAAATTGAACTCAATCATATTGTTATCACTGCCTCTAATGGTTTCTTTACTAAAAACTCTCTGGTGCATTGGGCAACATTTAATTCAGTACAGCCAATCCCCCAGTGGACTCTTCAACTCGTTGCTCTAAAAATCCATCTCGTTGGCTTTCTACAAATTCTCTCTCTTGAGGTTCAGTCCCAATCTGGTTTTCCCACTCAACTTACATGTTGAAATACCCCATAACTGCCATAACATTACCTTGTCTCTTTGCTATTGTAATTTGTTGTCCACATATTTGGAGATCTATTATATTAAAGCCAACAGTGTATTTTAACCTTTGCCATTTCTGAAATCAACTCACAATAATCTTCTGATCCTTTGTCACTTCTTTCTTGTGATTTAATGTTATTCATACAAACAGAATCACATCACCTCCTCTGCTAACCTGCCTATCCCTTCAATACTGTATCCTTGGACATTAAGCTCCCAATGACATCCATCCTTTAGCCATGACTTCATGATGGCCAAAACATCATATCTGCCAATCCGGAGCTGTACTGTAAGATCATCCACTTTATTTCTTATGCTTTTAATAAACCTTTAGCTCTTTATTTGTTACTTTTCACTCTGTGTCCCTGTTACATTGCCACACATCCCACTGGCTGAAAATTTGACCCATCTGCCTTTCCTTCCACACCAACTCACTACCAGCTGTCCTGCTTGTGTGCCAACCACCTCTTCCTCTGATTCTTCACTTTGGTTTCCAACTCCCTGTAAATCTGGTTTTAACACCCCCACCCCACCACGATGGAACCACCACTCTGGTAATAAAACACCAAGTTAAAATATTCTGCAAACCTTACTTCAGCGGGAAGTGGACTTTAATAAATAAAGCTGTATTGACTTCTGCTTCACTGCTACCTACATGATCTCCTAATTCTGGCTGTCACAAGATCACAAGATAAAGGAACAGAAGTAGGCCATTCAGCCCATTGAGTCTTCACTCCAACATGAGCTAGATCACATCTAGTTCCAATTTCTGGCCTTTTTCCCCATATCCCTTGATACCATGACTAACTAGATACCTGTCAATCTCTTCCTTAAACTCCCCCAATGATCTGGCCTCCACAGTTGTATGTGGCAACAAATTCCACCAATCCACAACACTCTAGCTAAAAGAAGTTCTCCTCATCTCTGTTTTAAATGGGTACCCTCTAATTCTAAGACTGTGCCCTCTTGTCCTGGAGTCACCCACCTAGTGAAAACTTTTATGCACAACTACTCAGACCAATCCTTTCAGTTATCAAAATGTTCCTATGAGATCCCCTCTCGTTCTTCTATAGTCCAATGAATATAGTCCCACAGCCGATAAACACTCCTTATATGTTAACCCCTTGCATTCCAGGAATCATCCTGGTAAATCTTCTCTGAACTCTCTCCAATATCAGTACATCCCTTCAAAGATAAGGGGCCCAGAACTGCACACAATTCTCCAAATGAGGTCTCAACAGTGCCCCATAGATCCTCATCAACACCTCCTTACTCTTACACACTATTCCTCTTGAAATGAATGCCAGCATAGCATTCACTTTCTTTACTGCCTATCCAACCTGGTGGTTAACCTTTAGGGTATCCTGTATGAGGACCCCCACATCCCTTTGCACTTCTGAATTTTGAATTTTCTCCCCATCCAAATAATAATCTGCTTGTTTATTTCTTCTTCCAAAATGTACAACAGTACATTTCTCAACATTGTATCTCATCTGCCATTACATTGCCCACTTTCCTCAGCTGTCCAAGTCTCCCTGCCACCTTTTGATTTCTTCAACACATTCTGCTCCTCCACTTATCTTGGTGTCATCTGCAAACTTAGCCACAAAACCACCACAAAACCACCACTAGTAACCGGCAACCAACCAGAGCACCCTTTATTTCTGCTTATCGGCAATGCTCCACTCATTCTGATATCTTTCCTGTAATTCCATGGGCTCTCAACTTATTAAGCATCCTATTATGCGGCACCTTACCAAAGGCCTTTAGAAAATCCAAATACACAGCCTCTCCTTTGTCAATCCTACTTGAGATTGCCTCAAAAAATTCCAATAGGTCGGTCAGGCAGGATCTTCAAACCATGCTGGCCTGGACCTATCATGTCATGCACCTTGGCCTCGTCCTTGAGGATCGATTCCAATAACTTTCTGGCGACTGATGTCAGAGTAATAGGGCTTGCAATTTTCTTTTTTCTGCCTCCCTTATTTCTTAAACAGCGGAATCACATTTGTGACCATCCAGTCCTCTGGAACCATGCCAAAGTTTATTGATTCATGGAAAATCATTTCCAATGCATCCACAATCTCTAAAACCACTTCCTTCAGAACATGAGGGTGCACCTCATCCAGTCTGGGCGACTTATTTATCTTTAGTGTATTCAGATTAGTCTATTTAGTCTTCCTCTCTAGTAATCCTGACTGTACTTAATTCTATTCCTTGAGACCTCTGGCTATCAGTTATACTGCTATTGTCTTCCTCAGTGAAGACTGATGCAAAATACTCATTTAGTTTCTCTGCCATCTCTGTTACCCATTATAATTTCTCCAGCTTCATTTTCAATCAGTTCTATATTGACACGTCTCTCTTTTAATCTTCATATATTTAAAAAAGCTCTTAGTATCCTTTTGTATATTATTTTCCAACTTGCTTTCATAATTCTTTTCTTTCCAAATGACTTACTTTGTTTCTTTGTATAAGTTTTAAAAATTATCCAGTCTTCTGTTTTTCCACTATTTTTTGCTTCCTTGTATGCCCTTCCTTTTGAACCTTTTAGCCTTAACCTCTCTTTTTATCCACATTTGTGCCACTTTTTCATTCATAATTTTCATTTCTATTGGAATATATCTATCCAGCACTTTTCTCATTTCTTGTAGAAATTCTGCTCTGCCGTCCCCCCATCTAGCTTACTTTTCCAGTCAACTTGGGCCAGTTCCTCTCTCATACAACTGTCATTTCCCTTGTTCCACTGAAATATTGAAACACCTGATACCAGCTTCTCCTTTTCAGATTTGAAATTGAACTCAATCATATTATGATCACTACTTCCTAAGGGTTCCATTACCTTTAGTTTCCTAATCAACTCAGGTTCATTACACATCACCCATTCCAAAACCGTCGAACCCCTGGTGGGCTTATCGACAAGCTGTTTCAAAAAGCCATCCCTTAGGTATTCTACAAACTCTCTCTCCTGAGATCCAGTACCTTCCTGACTTTCTCAATCCCCTTTCATGTTAAAATCCCTCATAATTATTTTGACATTATCCTTCTGACACGCATTTTCTATTTCCAGCTGTAACTCGTAGTCCACTTCACAGTTGCTGTTTGGGGGCCTGAAAATAATTGCTATTAGGGTCCTTTTACCCTTGCCATTTCTTAACTCAACGCATAAGGTTTCTACCACTCTGACTCTATGTCCTACTTTCTGGTGATTTAATATCATTGCTTACCATCAGGGCCATGCCACCTCTCTACCTCCCTGCCTACCTTCCTGTACACTGTGTACTCCTGGATATTCAGCTCCAAATCACATCAATCATTAAGCCATGTCTTGGTGATGGCCACAATGTCATATCTTTTAATCTGTAGCTGTACAACGAGGCCATTGATGCGCTATCAATAACTCCAAAGACTAGAAGTTACCTGACTGACAGGCTTTTATTACCATAAACAGAAAGCACATCCATGTTGCTGACCTGAGACCTGAACTTGTCCTGGGGGAGGGGGGGGGGGGTTATGGCGTTGCTGCCTTTATTAGTGGAATCAAGGGGGAGGAGCCTTGGGTACAATCAGCAAGGGGCGGATCATCCATACACATACAAACAGTATTAACAGTGATTCTACCACAGTCATCTCCTTTATTTCTAGTGCCACGTCCATTTAAGTACAATACTCTTAGACCAGTATCTGTTACCGATTTTGCTAATTATCCTGTCTTTTCACCTGACAGTCCTTTTTGCCATCTTTGCTGCACAGTACATTTGACTTTTTTCTATTTTCCTCTTTCTTGACCCAAACACCCTAGTTTCCCTTCCCCTTCCAACTTAGTTTAAACCCTCCCTAATACCGTATTAAACACCCTTGCCAGGATATTGGCACACTTTGTTCAGGTGTATCACATTCTTTTTGTATTGGCCATATCTCCCCCCATTCTCTTAGCCATGTATTCATCTGCCTAATTTTCCAATTTTGCCTTCATTAGCACGAGGCTCAGGCAACAATCCTGAGATCATCACCCTGGAGGTCCTGTTTCTCAACTTTGATCCCATCACCCTATAATCTTCCTTCAGGACCTTTGTCTTATTCTGTCTATGTCATTGGTATCAACTTGTACCAAGACTTCTGGCTACTTGTCCCCTCCCCACAGAATACTCTGGATCTGATTCGAGACATCGTGTTCCCTGGGCACACACCATGAGGATATCCCTATCACGCTCACAGAATATCTTGTCTGTTCTTCTCACTATGGAATCCCCTGTAACTACTGCATTTCTCCTTTCTCTCTTGACCATGGTACTGAGCACAGTGCCAGAGTGCTGTTTGCTGCGGTCTTCCTTTCTCGGGTCTATGTCACCAGCGGTATCTAAAATTATATCCCGATTTCTAAGGTGCTCTCTACTATCTCTCTATAGCTACTCTCAATCATCTTCTCACTTTCCCTAATTAACTGAAGCTTATCAAGCTGCAGCTCCAGAGCCTCTACATGGTCCATCACTCTATAGCTACTATGACTTCATCAAGTCTCTCTCTACTGTCTCTACTAGTGCACCAACTGCCTCTTCACACTTTGGTTCCCACTCAGTGCAAATCCTTCCCCACAGCAGGAGCAACCTCCCTGCAGGATATTGGTTCCCCTCAAGTTGTGTCTGTGTGTGGGTAAGCTTCAGAGGAAGTGATGGAGGCTAGTAAGATTTCAGATTTGAATAGGTACATGGATAGGAAAGGTTTTAAAGGGATTTGGGTCAAAAGCAGGAGCATGTGACTGGCTCAGGCTAGCAACTTTGATGGCCCTTCTTGAGAAGACTGAGGCAGGCAGGGGATCACTTGGGTCTACCTCCCCTCCATTGAGGTGATTTACTGTGATCATTGACTGAAGAGGGTGCGCAAAATTGCTGAGGACCCCTCTCACCCCGTGCCCAGCATCTGCCAACTACTCTCGTTGGGAAAGAGACGATAGAGTATCTGAGCCAGAAGCACTAGAAACAGCTCCTTCCAATGGGCAGTGAGACTGCTAGACTAATGAAATGCTCATAGAAACACTCCGAGCCTCCACTCTCTATTTAATTTTCTTTTTGAAATATTTTTATTGAGTTCAGTATAATAATCTCTTATCTTTCTTTGGCTTGGCTTCGCGGATGAAGATTTATGGAGGGGGTAAAAAGTCCACGTCAGCTGCAGGCTCGTTTGTGGCTGACAAGTCCGATGCGGGACAGGCAGACACGATTGCAGCGGTAGCAAGGGAAAATTGGTTGGTTGGGGTTGGGTGTTGGGTTTTTCCTCCTTTGCCTTTTGTCAGTGAGGTGGGCTCTGCGGTCTTCTTCAAAGGAGGTTGCTGCCCGCCAAACTGTGAGGCGAAAAGATGCACGGTTTGAGGCGTTATCAGCCCACTGGCGGTGGTCAATGTGGCAGGCACCAAGAGATTTCTTTAGGCAGTCCTTGTACCTTTTCTTTGGTGCACCTCTGTCACGGTGGCCAGTGGAGAGCTCGCCATATAACACGATCTTGGGAAGGCGATGGTCCTCCATTCTGGAGACATGACCCATCCAGCGCAGCTGGATCTTCAGCAGCGTGGACTCGATGCTGTCGACCTCTGCCATCTCGAGTACTTCGACGCTTGGGGTGTAAGCGCTCCAATGGATGTTGAGGATGGAGCGGAGACAACGCTGGTGGAAGCGTTCTAGGAGCCATAGGTGGTGCCGGTAGAGGACCCATGATTCGGAGCCGAACAGGAGTGTGGGTATGACAACGGCTCTGTATACGCTTATCTTTGTGAGGTTTTTCAGTTGGTTGTTTTTCCAGACTCTTTTGTGTAGTCTTCCAAAGGCGCTATTTGCCTTGGCGAGTCTGTTGTCTATCTCATTGTCGATCCTTGCATCTGATGAAATGGTGCAGCCGAGATAGGTAAACTGGTTGACCGTTTTGAGTTTTGTGTGCCCGATCTCTTATACATGTTGCATTAACATAAGAGAAAGAAATATCAAAATGTATCAATAATATATAACTGGTAAAATGCTCTAATCAAGTTTCCTATTTTCATTATTAATTGTTAATTAATATTATTAAGATTAAAAATGAAAATCACATGAATTACTTTATAATAAATCTCCTCATAACTTGGTAAAATATCAATTAATATTAATATATATAAACTGCAATTAAGCAACTTATTATGAAAGAAAGAAAACAAAACTACAAGGATAACTAACACTAATCTAACCCGTCCCTCTAATCAAGGGTACTTATATAAACAAAGAGAAGAAGAGAACAACGAAACTGGATCAGATCGCTACCCCCAGAAGCCAGACGGAGTATCGCCGGAGCAGCCCTACAGCTGAAAACTGCCAACCGTGATATTATTCTATGAATGGACTTTTTATCTTTGGTATTATATCTAACTTTTCCATTACATCATGTAGCCACTGCCCATGAGTTGGTGGGAGTTCATCTTTCCACTTGTCTGACTATCAGCGTACTAAAAGCTAAAGCCTTCTCTTGAGATACAAAGATATAGTCGAATCGTGAATGAAACCAAACAAGGCAATTAAAGAGCATGGAGCTATTTTGCTCTTAAAAATCATTGATAAAGATTGGAAAATGTTTCTCTAAAATCTTCCAAATTTGGCACAATCCCAAAACATGTGGATTAATGATGCCTCTAAGATTTTACACCTTTCACACAATGGATTAACGTGCCATAAAAACGAGATCATTTGAGTTTAGTCATATGTATTCTGTGTACCAGTTTGAATTGTAATGAAAACTGTCTCGCACAAAATGACAAATCATTAATCAAGCTAAGAGTGGAATGCCATTCTTTATCTGAAAAAGTTATACAGTGAAACCTCGTTAGAATGCGATTCGTTAATCCGTGGGATTGCTTATAGCTTTGGTGTCTGCGGACCCCAAACATTGATTTTAGGATGGCAGGCTAACGGGAGCTAACAGCCACAAACTCAAAAATTGTCTCTTATGAATCATTTACAAGATGTGTATGTTAATATGTGGAGTTTAAAGGTCTTATTATAGGGGTTGAGTCACAGTGTTCTGTTTTCCTGCTTCCTAAATCATGACATATTTACATCTGTTCTGTGAATCGGCTGTAATGCGGTATGAAATCTTGGACCCCAACTACCGCGTTCTAACAAGGTTTGACTGTATTAAGATTCTCAGTCATTTTTATCTTTACTATTGAGGTTAGTCATATCCAATAAATTATTATAAATATGTAATATTAACCCACTGTGAACAAACTGCAAATAGAAAAATTAACAAGAATATTTAAGTCTGCAATTCAAGGAAAATCTTGTAGCTTAGATTGTACAATATGCCTCACTTACAAATATCTAAAAAATGTCTTTGGGAAAGCTTAATTAATTGTTCAAAAGAAGCAACATTCGAACGGATAAATAAATCTTTTTAACATTTAAAACCTGGTCAATAGCATTCCTTAAAACCTGCATTTATGGAGGAGTCACGTGATGGAGTAGTGGCCGGTAGGAGAATACCAGCCCTCTCCAGAAAAGAAGAAATAAAGTGAAGAAAATACAAAGTTCAAGAATCACAAAACATAACAAATAAAAGATAAAGTTGTGGAGAAATGAAAGAAAATGGCACCCAAGAAGGAAAAAGTAAAAACAACAGGGAAAAAAGAAGAAAAAAAGATGCCGGAAGAGAAAGGAGAAGGCCTTACCTGCATGAAGAAACAGGGAGCCGTCGTGGAGAAGAGAGCCCATTCCCCAAGGTTGGTGACGACCCTGCAGAGTCGTGACCTCCCGACCGCTGGAATGCAAAAATGGCTCTCTGAGCCAAACAAAAGCGCAGTGCGCTCACTAAGGAAAAAGAGAACACCGACGGGAGGGGGGCCCAGCTGAGGAGCAAGCAAACACAGCGTGACCAACTGAGGGATGCCTGACACCAGGGCTGTCAGCTGGAAGAAGAGGAAAGCGACAGGAAAGGGAGAGACAGGAAAGAAGAACAGCAGCAGGAGGCCCAACAGATGAGTAGCCTAGAAGAAGAGGACCAAAAGCAAGAAGCCAAGCAAGAAGAAGCACAGCAAAGTGAGCCAAGCAACTCAACAAGAAAGTCAGAAGAGACACAGATACAAGGAAGAGAAGAAGAAGACACAAACACAGGTGCAGACACAGAAGAAGAGGAAGAAGAAGACCAAGATCTGCACAGAGAAATAGAAGGTAAAATAGATGGACAGTACATCGATTAAAAAAAATTTCAAGAACAAATGAGAGCATTAAAAGAATGGTTGACATTAGAATTTAATGAAATGAAAAGAAAAATGAAAAGTACAGAAGAAAAAGTGAGTAGAATAGAGCTGGTCATAAGAGATGTAGGGAAAGGATTAGAAAATGTGGAAGAATGAGAAACGGCTGTAGAAATGGAAGTGAATGACTTAAGAAGAAAATTGGATGAAAGTGACAAAAAAGTTAAAGAGTCACAAGAGTTGTTAGCTCAGAAGATGGATGAAATGGAAGACTATAGTAGGTGAAACAACATAAAAATAGTGGGCCTAAAGGATGATGAAGAAGGCACAAATATGAAAGAATTTATAAAAGAATGGATCCCAATGGTCCTGGGAATGACAGAAATACAGGAAGGAATGGACATAGAAAGGGCACACAGAACACTAGCTCCGAAACCACAGACACATCAAAAACCAAGATCCAATTTAGTAAAATTTTTGAGATACCCGACAAGAGAAAATATACTGGAGCGGGCAAGGAAGAAAATTAGAGAAGACAAAAAACCATTGGAATACAAGGATCAAAAAATATTTTTTTTACCCAGACTTAAGTTTTGAACTCTTAAAGAAGAGGAAGGAATTTAATACAGCAAATTCGATCCAATGGAAAAAAGGTTATAAATTTATGTTAATACATCCAGCTATGCTTAAAATATTTATCCCGGGGGAGCAAAACAGACTTTTCTTGGATCCAGAGGAAGCACGAGAATTTGCAGAACACCTGCAGGACAGAAGGAGAGATGAAGAGATGTAATAAGAATGAAGAACAACGATAAAATACATATAAAGATGTAAAAATAATGTATAAGTAAGAACTAAAGAAGGGAAAGAAAAGAGAAGAAAGGAAGTAAGGGGGAAAAAAGAGGGTGAGCATTGTTATATGTGAAGATAAAAGTCTTCTGGAGGGGGTTAGGTGGAAGAGAATAACAGTCACTGTGAAATCAGTGAGCGGGTTCACAATCCAAATGGAGAGGGGAGTAGTGGTTGCTCGGCAAGGAACAAGGGGTAACTCAGAGGGTGGGAGCATTTGGGGTTAAGGGAATTTTAGATGTGGGAGTTGTTGAAGTATTTTATGTTTTAAAAGTGTTGTCATACATTGAGTTCAAAAAGGGAAAACTGAGAGATTAAAATGGGGAAATGGTGAGGAAGCGGAAATGAGATGTAAACAGGATATGAGATGGCCATGTTGAACAATATGACTATAAATATTAATGGAATACATAACCAAATTAAACAAAAAAGGCTATTAAATTTCCTGAAAAGAGAAAAAATAGATATAGCATTTGTGCAGGAATCGCATCTAACTGAAGTGGAACATAATAAATTAAGGAGAGACTGGGTAGGGCACATAGCGGCAGCATCATATAATACAAAAGCCAGAGGTAAAGCTATATTAATAAATAAAAATGTACCAATCAAAATAGAAGAGGAAATAATAGATCCAGCAGGGAGGTGTGTAATGATAAAGTGTCAGATATATTCAGGATTCTGGAATTTGATCAATATATATATGCACCTAATGAAGAGGATCAAAAGTTTATGCAAGATATTTTTTTAAAGATTGTAGATTCGCAAGGGGATAAATATATTGATAGGAGGGGATTTTAACCTTAATTTGGATCCAATGTTAGATAAAACTGGACAAAAGACTAGCAAAAAGAATAAAGTGGCCAAATTTATGGTTAAATCAATGCAGGAAATGAAACTTATGGATATGTATATATGGATATACTCAAGGATTGATATGTTTTTATTGTCGGCCCATATTCAAGGGAGAGTTAGAAAAACTGAATATAAAGCTAGATTACTATCTGATCATTCAGCCCTGTTATTAGCAATAGAACTGGAGGACATCCCACCAAGAACATATAGATGGAGGTTAAACTCCATGCTACTTAAAAGGCAGGAATTTAGAGAGTTTATTGAACGCCAAATTAAAATGTACTTTGAAATAAATATGGAATCAGTGATAGACAAATTGATATTATGGGATCCAATGAAAGCCTTCATTAGCGGGCAGATAACAAGTTCTGTAACTAAGATGAAAAAGGACTACAATTGGGAAATAGAACAGTTGGAAAGGGAGATAGTAAGTACAGAAAAAGAACTAGCAACAAGGGACGATATAACCAAAAGAAGAAAATTGGGGGTGTGATAGTACAGATCTATCACCAATGTACATAGTGTATATAGTTACTGTATCTAGACTGTGCTTACAGCGATTGGCTGAGAGCTAAGCCACACCTATTGTCTGGGCCTTAAAGGGTTGTGTCCCTAGCCAGGTCGGATCATTCCGGACTGGTCGGCCACCTGTGAAGAGCTCCTGTCTTTTGCTAATAAAAGCCTTGGTTTGGATCAACAAGTCTTTGGTTCTTTTGACGAGCTCTACAGGGGGACAAAAAAATAAAATATGAAACATTACAAACGTATAAGGTAGAGAAGAACATAATGAAAATAAAGCAAAAGTATTATGAACTAGGAGAAAAAACATACAAAATATTAGCCTGGCAACTTAAAACAGAACAAGCTAAAAGAACTGTATTGGCATCAAGGAAAAAGGACAAACAAATTATATATAATCCAATGGAGATTAATGAGAACTTTAAGGAATTTTATGAACAATTATACCAAACTGAGAACGAGGGGAAAGATGATAAAATAGAAGGATTTTTAGCTAAAATTGAACTGCCGAAATTGCAAGAAGAGGAGCAAAACAAACTAATTAAGCCATTTGACATAGAGAAAGTACAGGATATATTAAAAAAGCTGACGAACAATAAAATGCCTGGAGAGGATGGATTCCCAATAGAATTCTATAAAACATTTAAAGAGTTATTAATTCCTCCTCTCCTGGAAGTAATGAACCAGATAGAAGAACCTTGCCAGGTTCATGTAAGACACCAATAATTACAGTAATACCAAACATGGGGAAGGATCCACTAACACCAGCATCATATAGACCAATATCTCTACTTAATTCAGATTATAAGATAATAGCAAAATTATTAGCAAACAGATTGGCCGATGTGTACCAAAAATAGTAAAACAAGATCAAACTGGATTTATTAAGAAAAGACGAACAGCGGATAATGTCTGTAAATTTATTAATTTAATTCACGCAGTTCAAGGAAATAAGATGCCAACAGTGGCTGTTGCTTTAGACGCAGAAAAAGCCTTTGACAGGGTAGAATGGAATTATTTTTACAGACGTTCAATCTACCAGAAAAATATATGAATTGGATTAAAGCATTATATAATGGATGATAGGCGAAAGTAATAGTAAATTGATATGTATCGAACCAATTTAAATTAAGTAGGTCAACTATGCATGGATGTCCATTATCCCCCTCACTGTTCACTTTAGCAATAGAACCGTTGGCAGAACTGATAAGAACAGAAAATAAAATAAAAGGGATAAAAATAAAGAAGTAGTATAAAATGAGTTTATTTGCAGATGACATCATAGTATACTTAACAGAGCCAGAAATTTAAATAAACGAACTACATAAGAAATTGAAGGTATATGGAGAAATATCAGAGTACAAGATCAATGCAAATAAAAGTGAAGTGATGCCAATGAATAATGGGGATTATACAGAATTTAAAAAAGAATCACCATTTAAATGGCAAACACATACAATCTGATACCTAGGTATTAGATTAGATAATAATTTAAGCCACCTGTACAAATTAAATTATCAGCCATTGATAAAGAAATTGCAGGAAGACTTAGAATATTGGAAAGAATTACCACTAACACTGATAGGGAGGGTAAATTGCATTAAAATGAATGTTTTCCCAAGGATACAATACTTATTTCAATCGTTACCAATTTCCTTAACAGAAAAAATTATTTAATTAACTAAAAAGAATAATAAGGAAATTTTTATGGAAAGGAGGGAAATCAAGGATAGCGTTAAATAAATTATCAGAGAGGTACAACCAAGGTGGTTTGCAGTTACCAAACTTAAAAAATTATTATAGAGCAGCACAATTAAGGTATTTATCAGATTTTTATCAGACAAGGGAAAAACCAGATTGGACTAAGATAGAGTTAGATAAAATAGGGGAGAAGGTACTAGAACATATACTTTATAAGTGGGATGAAAAGCTGGTGCAATATAAAAGCTCACCAGTACTGCATCATTTACTCAATATATGGAAGAAGATACACTTAGAAAGGAAAAAAAAACAAATTACCAAATTCCAAAATTATTATTGATGCAAAATCAGCTAATCCCTTTTACTATAGATATCCTTTCCTTTAGAGAATGGGAGGGAAAAGGTATTAAAAGAATAGAAAATTGTTTTTTGGGAAATAATTTATTAACATTTGAACAAATGAAGTACAAATATGGAATAACTCATGGTACAATGTTCGCATATCATCAATTGAAAGCTTATTTAAAGGGTAAATTGGGAAATAGACTGAGATTACCGAAGGAAGCATCTTTGAATATGTGATTACAGAAACAATGATAATAAAAATATTTATAATGGACATGTACATTAAGCTGCAAGGGAAGGAAAATGATGAAATAAGCTTTAAACCCAAACAAAATTGGGAAAAAGATTTAAACATAAAGATAAAAAATGAAACTTGGGAAAAGTTATGCTCTGGAACTATGAAGAATATAATAAACACAAGGTTATGCATGATACAGTATAATTGGTTACACAGGCTATATATCACACCCCAAAAATTTTTTAAAAAATGGGTTCCAACATTATCAGATAGATGTTTTGCTGTAAGAAGGAAATGGGAACATTTGGGCATGTGAGAAAGTGAAAAAGTTTTGGGAAGATCTAAATCAGGTATTAAATAAAATCACAAAAAATAACATACCAAAAAATCCAGAGATCTTTCTTCTAAGTAATATAAGGATTAAAGGATTAGGCCTCAAACTGGATGAAGCGCAAAAAAGATTTATTATGATAGCCTTAGCTGTAGCAAAAAAATGTATAATGTCAACTTGGAAATCAAAAGAGAGCACGAGAATACAGCAATGGTACATAGAACTGAATAAATGTATTCCATTGAAAAAAAAATAACATATAATTTAAAAAATAAAGTCACATTTTTAAAAAAAATTTGGGAACTGTACATGGAACACAACAGAAAGGGCTTGCCTTGGACTTCCACCCCCTAAAATGATAAGACAAAATGACTTGACCCAGTGTGTAAAAGTAGATGACACAATTTTCTTATTTATTTTCATTGTGTGATGACATTGTTTAATGGGTTTATTGTGTTGTATATATTGAACGTTTAATGGCTTTGGAGGGGGTTGGGAAGAGGGATGGAAGGTAGGGAGAAAAAGGGGGAGAAAATGCCACTGTGTATATTTAAGAGGGAAATGTTTGTATGTATTTTGATTGATATGGTTCACATTGTGAAAAATTTTTAAAAATTAAAAAACCCCTGCATTTATAAGAAAAAGTGGTTATCTACAATGGGACTCGCCAGGGAAAAACCGTTACAACCAAAAAAATTTCCTAAAGTGAATCCTTTTTCTTAGTCTATTCCTCATTTCCCGATTGTGAATCAGTTAAAAAAAAAAGATAATGGTAAAGTGAAAACTAAAAGTGCCAACAAAAATATTTTCCTATAAAAATTCAATTCCATTTCTATCCAACTAGGTTGACTAATTAGTTAATCAAAATTTTAATAGTAAAATTAAACTGTGTATATTAATCACCCAATATCTCGGCTGCACCATTTCATCAGATGCAAGGATCGACAATGAGATAGACAACAGACTCGCCAAGGCAAATAGCGCCTTTGGAAGACTACACAAAAGAGTCTGGAAAAACAACCAACTGAAAAACCTCACAAAGATAAGCGTATACAGAGCCGTTGTCATACCCACACTCCTGTTCGGCTCCGAATCATGGGTCCTCTACCGGCACCACCTACGGCTCCTAGAACGCTTCCACCAGCATTGTCTCCGCTCCATCCTCAACATCCATTGGAGCGCTTACATCCCTAACGTCGAAGTACTCGAGATGGCAGAGGTCGACAGCATCGAGTCCACGCTGCTGAAGATCCAGCTGCGCTGGATGGGTCACGTCTCCAGAATGGAGGACCATCGCCTTCCCAAGATCGTGTTATATGGCAAGCTCTCCACTGGCCACCGTGACAGAGGTGCACCAAAGAAAAGGTACAAGGACTGCCTAAAGAAATCTCTTGGTGCCTGCCACATTGACCACCGCCAGTGGGCTGATAACGCCTCAAACCGTGCATCTTGGCGCCTCACAGTTTGGCGGGCAGCAACCTCCTTTGAAGAAGACCGCAGAGCCCACCTCACTGACAAAAGGCAAAGGAGGAAAAACCCAACACCCAACCCCAACCAACCAATTTTCCCCTGCAACCGCTGCAATCGTGTCTGCCTGTCCCGCATCGGACTTGTCAGCCACAAACGAGCCTGCAGCTGACGTGGACTTTTTACCCCCTCCATAAATCTTCGTCCGCGAAGCCAAGCCAAAGAAGAAGAATAAAATTGAAAGTTTGGCAGTGAAGAACCTCCATTCCTTACTGTTTTCTGAGGATGGGTTTATTCATTTGTGGTTGTTTCCCCTGCCATATACAACAAGAAATAATCGAATCTAATGAGTCGACAAATGACTCAAGCGTGTCGTGAACACGCTACAATTTTTGTGGAAGGAAGACACACACACGAGAAGTCAAAATCGAAGACTGCTTTATTGCACTGCCAGCTCTGCTTATATGGGCCCCTGGCGCTAATGTCAGGGGTTTGTGTCATCAGAACGCCGACGTCAGGTTGGCCAGTCTTCCCACCAGATTTCCCCATCTTCCCACCTTGTGGAGGTCACCTGGGACAATGGCTGGTGTCACCCACAGGTCTGCACAATCTTTGTGTTCATCAGCTATTTTGAGGGCCGATTCATGTCTCCATGCATGGGCCACTACATGACTCTTCCCCCCAGAACCGATGACTGGGCAATTGTCCATAGCCTTTAGTTGCCTGCCTCTGCGTCGCAGGGGTAGAGTGCAGATCGACTCATTACAGTCCAGATATACCGGTTTCAAGTGGTTGACGATAAAGGTTTCCTCCTTACCGCCAATGTTGAGGATGAAGGTGAAACAATTGTCTCTAACTATCTTTGCAGTGGTGGTCTGTGCATGCCCCTCCTCACGAACACATACCGATAAGTTTGTAGGTCATTTAGGACACTATGCTTGGGCTGGCCATGTATTGAGGTTGTTGAGGAACTAAGGAACCCAGCTTCCACTGCAGGCTCTTGACATTCTTCATAGGGTTTTCTGGGCATTTATTGGGGCCCAGGAAATCCCTCGGGATGATCAAAAGTGTTGGGTAGACCATCTCTGCCGCTGAGGCATTGAAGTCATCCTTCAGCGCAGAACAGATTCCCAGCAGGACCCAAAGCAGTTCATCCACCCAGTTGGGACCCTTGATTTGGGCCATCAAGGCTGCTTTGAGGTGCCTGTGGAAGTGCTCCACCAGCCCATTGGCTTGTGGGTGGAGCTACATCCCCAGAAAGTTAGCCATTGCTACTCAGAGTCTAGAGGTGAATTGTGTCACCTTGTCCAAGGTGAGGTGCTCCAGGGCCCAGAATTGGCACACCCCTGTGTCAACAAGTGCCCTGGCACAGGTGTCTGTGGTAGTATCAGCCAGCAGGACCACCTCAAGCCGCCTCTTGGAACAGTCTACCATGGTCAAGCGGTATCTTGCCCCACGGTAAACTGGTAACGGCCCCACTAAGTCAATGTGCACATGGCTGAACCTGCACTGTGTTGGCTCAAAAGTCTGTGTGGGTGCTCTGGTGAGAACCTGCACTTTGGAGGACTGACAGTTCATGCAGGTCTTGGTCCACTGGCTCACCTGTTTATGGAGGCCATGCCAGACAAACCTGCTGGCCACCATTTTGACCGTGGCATGGATGGTGGGGTGTGCCAGGTTTGGGATGACCTTAAACACCTGGCATCTCCATGCAGCCAGGACAATGGGGCGGGAGCTGCCAGTTGAAGCATCACACAGCAGTGTCAGGTTACCTGGGCCACCTGGGATGTCCTCCACTCTGAGACCGGAGATGACTATCCTGTAAGCAGGGATCTCAGGGTTTTGTTGCTGTGGATGCAAGTCAATTTCCCATGTTTTCCATAACACATCCACCATTTCGGGAGCTGGTTCGCTTGCTGATAAGTAGGTCACCACAAGACTAAGATTTCTGTTTCCATTATCCCAGTGACCTGGAGGAATGGGTATTCAATGGAGCCATGGGATCACCATGAACATGGTAAGAGAGCGCTCATATGAGGAAATAGTTATAGGAAGCTACACCTTCACAGTCCCGGACAACTAGTGCATGCCAAGCAGCAATTGTTGTGACTGTGTATGGTGGTACACCACCGGCCTACTGCAGGGGGCAACCTCTGTACCTGCAGGAGTGTAAGGGGACAGGACAACACCTGGCCAGCTGTCAATCAGTCAGTCTGAATGGATCAAGCCCCACCTGGTCGATTGTCAATCACTCTCCGGGATATAAGCCTGCGCCAGCCTGCTGAGGCCTCACTCAGAGTTGCTACAGCCACAGCCAGCCTGGCTCTGTGGAAGTCTTTGTGGATTAAAGCCTGTTGTACAGTCTTTACCTTTGTGTGTCTGATTCTGGCTAACATTGTGTTAGGTATAGACGCATATTGGACTAACTAGCTGAATAGTTTACAGGGATCCAAAGTATCGATTGAGTAAAAGGAGTATATCCCACCAAGGAACTTGTAATACTAGGAAATAAATAAGGGTGCAGTAAAAAAAATAATAAATCACCATAAGAATATTGATTGTCATTGAAACCACCAAGATGATCAGAGTGTGAAGGAAGTTTTCCTTTCTTACATGGTGATTATTAATACCTCCATTAATATCCATGGCTCATTCAGAGAAATGTAACAAATGCCCATCACTCTTTGATGTCCACATCCTATGAATAAATAAATGGAAAATATTCTACCTACTTATCAAATGAAGTAACACTGAATTAACTTTGAAAAATGCACTGAGATATCCTTATTCATAATGAACCACCCATTGGCTCCACGACAGTCTCCCTCTTATTTTGGAGTTGTCTGCTTTCTTTAAAAAAAGAACATAACACTGCAGTTGACCATTCCAAAAGATTTTTAAAGGCTGCAATTTATAAAATAAAAAAGCTGATGATCAAGACCTCTGAGACATGGAGCCAGACATCCCATTACAATTGTCAAAACACCGGACTATACTTCAAATTTTGAAGCCAAGTTTTTTGGTTCCCATAATTTGATTTGGACGTTTCTATTGACATTGCATTTCAACTGTGTAATGGCTCCTTCAGAATGGACAGTGTCGTTGTTAATGAAGTGTTTTCAAGCATATTGTGTTCTTTGGAACTATTCCCTTGATTAGGACCTTGTTGTTGTAAAACAATGAGCTGTATTTACAAAATGAGTTAATTGAAAAGCAACAAAAGAATTTCCAAATTAATTTGCATGTCTCTTAGCTGAGGCCCTTTTTTTAAAGTAATGAGTAATTGAAACATGGAAACAGACCCTTTAGCCCACTATCTTTATATTAACCATCAGGCACCAACCTACAGCTGCAGCTTTTCAGGTATTTCATGCTAATCTAAAAATTTCTCAAATATTTTAAATGTACTTGATCCCACCATCCCCTCATACAAAGTATATCTGTTTTCAACATTCTCTGGGTGAACATTTTTTATTTTTTTAAAATTTAGATGTGCATCATGGTGACAGGCCATTTTGGCCCACAATTCCGTGCTGCTCAATTTATATCCAAATAACCTACATCTCTGGTACATTTCGAATCGTGAGGAAGAAATCAGAATCCCTGGGGAAAACCCAAGTAGTACAACTGAATGAATGCCGTCCAAATCAAAGAGCTGGTGAATGCCTCCTTCACTCTTCATCAGGTATATGTGAAGCTGGTCCTGATGGAATGCATCCCAGGGTGCTGGGAAAAAAAATGACAGAAGTTATAGCAGATGCGTTTGTGGTAATTTTCCAAAATTCTCTGCATTCTGGGCAAGTCACGGCAATTGAAAGGCAGCAAATATAACATCATTGTTTAAAAGAGGAGGAAGATAAGAAACAGTTAACAATAGGCCAGTTAGCCTAATGTACAAAGTTGGACAAAAGCTTGAAGCTATCATTAAGGAAGAAATAGCAAGAGAAATGGATAGAAATTTTTCCATCAATCAAATCCAATATAAATTCAGGAAGGGTGAGTCAGATTGAACTAATTTACTGGAGTACTTTGAGGACATAATAAGTGCAGTGAATCGAGGGGAACAAATAGATATGATAGATTTCTAGAAGGCATTTTATGAGGTGTCACACAAAAGTCTTCTGCATTCGATAAGGAAGCATCGAGTTAGGTGTGATGAGTTGGCATGGATGGAAGACTGGTTAACCAATAGAGTTAGGTATAAATTGGATCAGTGCTGGACCCACAATGGTTCACTATATTCACAAAGGATTTGGAGGAGGGGACCACAGATAGCAATTGAGTGGGCAAAAGTCAAATGGATGGAGTACAATGTGGGTTCATGTGAGGTCATCCAATTCAGAAGGAAAACAGCAAATTGGATTATTATTTAGAGGGTGAAAAACTGTAACGTTCTGTTGTGTAGTGAGACCCGGGAGGGCTTGTATATGAAACGCAAAAGGTTAGTTTGCAGGTACAGTGAGCAATCAAGAATGTCTCCTCATTGCTTGAGAGATTGAATTTAAGATCAGGGAGGATCTTCTGCAACTGCATGGGGTCCTGGTGAGACCGCACCTGGAATACTGTGGGCATTTCTAGTCTCCTTACTTGAGAAAGGATAAACTAGGTTTGTAGATGGTGCAGAGAAGGCTCACCAGATTGATTCCAGAAATGAGGGGAGAGATGGAGTAGCCAGGGTCTATAGTCATTGGATCCGAGAAGGATGAGGGGATCTCATTAAGATGTACAATTAAGTTGGAAGCAGGGAGACTGCTTTCACTGTCAGGTGAGACTAGAACAAGGGTACATTGCCTTATGATTTAGGGGAAGAGATTTGAGACAGAGATGAAGAGGAACTTCTCACAGAGAATCATGAATCTGTGGCATTCCCTACCTAATGAAGCAGTAAATGCTGCCTAATTCAATATATTTAAAACATGGCTGGATATAGTTTTGAAGGAGCATGCGGGTAAGTTGAGTTGAGCCATGACCTTATTGAATAGCAGAGCAGGTTTGATGCACTGGACAGATAACTCCTGCTCCTATCTCCTGCTTAACTTTCTGTTAGGATCACACTGCGGATTTTGTGTGGGATAACCAGCTAATCATGCGATGTGAACAATCCCACTTAGTGGGAGCAGGTGTCAGAGCCTGGCCGAGTTAACTCACTAATCGCCTTTAGGCGGTGTGAAAGTACAACCTGCTCTTGCATTGCCACCGCTAGAGGTGGGACCCCCCCCCCTTTAAAATGCCGGGTTGCTCATTAACCAGGTAAATCATGGTGCACTTGGAAAGGGCCCCGAGGGCAGCGAGTGCACCCCTTTCCACTTCCTAGGAGGGTTGGAAGTGTGAAAGGGGTTATAGAATTGCACAGCATAGAAATAGGCAATTTAGTCCAATGCATCTGAGCTGACCAGTTGGCACCTTGCCAATTAACCCTAGCACCCAGCACTTTGTCCACAGCCCTCTATGCCTCCGTGATTCGTGTTCATCCAGGAATTTCTTAAATGCTGTCAACCTAGCTTCAACCTCTATATCAGGCAGTGCATTCCAGGAATTTACCATCTCTGAGTGAGGAAGAGTCCCTTGATTCTCATCTTTTCCTTTCCCCACCCTGATCTTCTCTCTAACTCCCTGTCTGGCTGGAATAAATCTTACCTGGTCCCAACTTCAAGTCTTCCAAGGTATTGATGAAGACCTGCTATTGACTTTCTCTTAATTTTTCACCTAGTTCTCCAATTACAGTCCATTTCTTTTGTGAAGACCAATTAATTTCAGACCTTCAGGCTCCATGCACAGACTTTTTTTGTCCCTAATGGCCTCTATTATTTTTTCACTTAACATTATTTGGCCATTAGTAAACTTATAGAATGCCTTGAGCTTTGTCTTTATCCTGTCTGCCAATTATTTTTCACACCTTAATTAATTCTTGTTTAAGTTCTTACTGACAATTGTTATGTTCAAAAGAAGTCTCCCTCATACCCAATACCTGTTAGATGGTTTTATTATTTCTGTATCCAGTCCTCAACATCCCTCAAATCCAGGGTTCCCTATACTCGCTACCTTTGACTTTGTCACTGGAAAATGTTGGCTTTGAACTTTTGTCACTTTCGAAATATTCCCACTACATGTTCAGGTGCAAACCTACCTTCATGTACCCTCTTTTCCAAGTCTTCCCTAATATTAATGAATTTGGTCTTCCATCAACATAATACTGGACCATCCCAATCTATCCTTTCCCATAAATCAGTATTGTAACCCTTAATTTTGTAAAGTTCACTTTAATCAGGTGATTCGCGTAACTTACAAAAGGTAAATTTTAATTTTAATTTGAATCCCGGTCACTGCAGGGTGGCACTAAACCACTATGCTAAATGTGGTGCCATCACAATTAACCACACCCCCTCCACCCCACCCCTGTTTGCAGATAAAGCCTTACTACTTGATAGAGGTATTTAAACTTATGAAAGGAATAGATAGACTAGACATAAACAGACTCTTTCCCCTGAGGGCAGGGGAGGTCGGAACAAGAGGGCATGAGTTTAGGGTAAGGGAGCAAAACTTTAGGAGAAATATTAGAGGTGGCTTCTTCACTCAGCGAGTGGTGGCAGAATGGAATGATCTTCCGAATGAGATAGTTGTGGCAGGGTCCCTTCTGTCATTTAAGAGAAGGTTGGATGTGTACATGGAGGTGAGGGGGTTGGAGGATTATGGGCAGAGAATGGGAGGGTTAAGCTAGTGGAGTTGTTCAGGTGAACCGATGGGGACTCGAAGGGCCGACATGGCCTGTTTCCGTGATGTAAACGGTTAGATGGTTAATATACTGAATAATAGACTAATGAAGATAAAGAATTTTACTAAACAGGGACAAGGAGACACTTTAAAAGAGTCATCCCAAAGGCAAGCATCATCAACAATTTCTTCAGCCTGGGTGAAGCCCATGCTGTTTCATACAAGTTTATTCAAACAGTGGCACGAGCAAAGCAGGATCAAGGCACTCTGCTGGCTGAGTATTTGCTCCAACCTTCACCAAAGGTTTATATGTAACCTCAGAGAACATTTACTTTTACAATTTTAAACTTTTATTTATTTTTTTACTTATTCTTATTTATTTTCCTCACTACTTTTGCCAGTTGCTTAAAGTTGCCGGATGCTTGAATTCCAGATAACAGGGGTTTTGCTGTAATTGGGAAATTGAAATCTCCTCAGCAATCATAATCCTATTTTATTGCATCTTTTTAATATCGGCTCCATACAATATCTGATCTTTTATCTGCTATTGACTATTTGGAGGTCTGTAATAAACCTCAGGCAGCACCTTTATTTTCATAAGCTCTCCCTTTGTGTGCTCATTTGAGGAGTTTCCAGGATATCCTTCTCAATGCTGAACTGAAGTAATCGTTGACTCTCAGTGTAATGCTTGCCTCCCTTCTGGCTTGCCTTAAAATTCTTAGTACTGGGATATTAAGTTGCTACTCCTACCCATCCATTAACTATATCAAGGTAACAGTAACAATATCATAGACTCCATGTTAAGTAAAGCTTTGAGTTCATCCATTTTTACTCTTCTCCTTGCATTAATGTAGATGCAATTTAGCTCTGAATTTCATTGATGTGCTGTTGTTTTGCCTGTTGAATTTATTAATTATTTTCTCCTCTTGGTTCTTGTTCCTCTCCATGTGAGCAATTACTCTGAACTGTTTCCCTCTGCCAACATGATTAAATCTTCTCTGACAGTGCCAGTAAATCTCCCAACAAGGATGCTGATCTGACACTCTTGAAGTTCTATCCTTCTTGTATAGGTCATAGTGTGTGAATGTCTGCCAAGCTGCCTCCCCCCCCTCTTGCGAGCCTTGCTGTACTAACATTGGCTGTGCATTATCTCTACTGTTAAGGACACTCCCCTTGGATATAACTGTATATGCCCCTATTGTCTTTCATTATTGTCCCATGAGTTTCTGCTAATAAAAGCCATGATTATTGTTTGACCACATCGTCTTTGTCTACTTCATCAATTGGCACTTCAATTTTATTAGCAGAAATGGATGCAGCCCTCAAGCCAGAGCGGCTGATAATCGACCAGTCCGCTCTGAGGGCCAGAGAAATTTTCAACCATTGGATTGCTTGTTTCGATTACTACATGGCTCGAAACAACGTGGTCGATGAGGCGATACAGTGGGGCCACCTGAACTCTCTGCTGGGTGAGGTCCCTTTCGCCATAATGCAAGGAGCTACCACTCTGGCTATAGCCCAGGAATGTCCGACTACTTACTATGCAGCACCACGGAATGTGCTTGCTCAACACCAGTTGCTGACTAGATGCCAGAAACCCGGGAAAGTGATGCGGCCTATGCACTGGCCCTCGACTCACTGGCAAACGAATGTGATGTCAGGGCAGTCAATGTGCAATAACACCGCAATGCCTTGAAGCTGGATGCTTTTGTCAACGGGATTGACTCCAGTTACATCCAACAGAGGCTGCTGGAGATGGAGGACTTAACCTACAACCCGGGCAGTCACTCTAGCCAAAACACTGAGAAGTGCCATGTGGTCCAGTGAAATGCTAGAAACCGAAAAGGAAACATCCAGGAGTGCTGGAACCCTGAAGGAAAGAAAAGGGGGAACTCCTGAAAAATGCTACTTCTGTGATAAGAGCTGGCACCCCAGATGGAAGTGCCCGGCTCGATTTGCCACCTGCAGCTATTGTGGGAAACTCGACCAGTTCACTAAAGCATGTAAGACGAAAAATACTCCCACCAAGAAAATGCGTCCTGGAGCTGCAGGAATGGAAGACAACTGTGAAAAGGGGGAATCTTCAGACGCTCCCCCAACCTGTGACCCCCTAGTAAGCTTTCAGATGGCCATGCTGAGGCTCCACTGCCTCACGCTGGCGATTCTGGAGCGGGTCCAGGAGCCAGTCCTTCCCACACTACAGACCCAGGAAATGTACCAGTTCCCAACGTTGCAAAGGAGCCACCTGTTTTGAGAAGAAGCACCAGAATTCATAAACAACCTGATAGGCTGACATATTCATAAAACATCTCACTATATTTAGGTTGCTTGCTAGATACTGGTGTATTTTGGCTGTTACAGTATCTGAAGGCAAAACATGGTATCCATGTGTCGCTTGCTTCAGTCTTTCCTAGCAGCTGTCCTTTTGATTTTAACCCTTCTTCTGCTGGGGGGAGACTGTGGTAAATGTCTGCCAAGCTGCCTCCCCCCCCTCTGGCGAGCCTTGCCATACTAACATTGGCTGTGCGTTATCTCTACTGTTAAGGACACTCCCCTTGGATATAACTGTATATGCACCTATTGTCTTTCATTATTGTCCCATGAGTTTCTGCTAATAAAAGCCACGATTATTGTTTGACCATATCATCTTTGTCTACTTCATGAACTGGCACTTCACATAGTTCCAAGGAAATAAAGCCCAACCTCCTGCACCATGCCTTCAGCCATGCATGTGCCTGACCACTCCTTCTATCCTTAAACTTACCATGAACAATCTGAGATTACAACCTTCAAGGTCCTTCTCTTTAAACTGTGACCTAGCTCTCTAAACTCATGTTGTAGGACCTCATCTCTTCCCTTCCCATATCACTGGGCCTTACATGCATCACTACCTCTAGATGTTAACCATCCCACTTTAAGCAACTCAGCCAATCTTGCAGTGTCCATGGAATATATATTACTGACATTTTTGTGTTTTGTCTTTTAAACTGTTTATTCTTAATGCAGGTGTGGTGGTATACCACCGGCCTACTGCAGGGGGAAACCTCTGTACCTGCAGGAGTGTACCACCGCCTTAAGACTTCTTCAAGGGCCTTAAGACTTCTTCAAGGTATCAGCAAAGTGCAGGAAAGCATCTGAATTAAAGACTGGGGAGAGAAAGGGTGAAGAATGGGAGGGGGAGGAGTACAGACCAATAGACAAAAGTTCAGAGTCGGCGTCAGATCTAATTGGAAGGCATTAGGGAAACCGCAGGGAGGCGCACAAACTGCTGTTCGAGAACTCACTCAGCGGGAGGGAGCGGTGGGTACCAGACCTGCCGTGGACCTCATCCATCCACTGCACCATCACACTTTCCCCTCCTTCCATCATTGCAGACAAACACGCGTGGAGATGAAGCCAAGCGATTCAATTTGGTGACACCCCCTCTGAAGGTGTCACCTGGTGCGGTCTGCCACCCCCCTCATGACACTAGTGCTGCGGACGGGTGGAGGGCGCAATAAATCATTTGGGGGGCATGGCTGGCGAATGCCCCCCATCCCATGATGCCGAGGCTGCAAAAGGTGTTAATTGGATATGATAAGAGGAAAGGTGAGAGCTGATTTTGGCTCTGTGAAAGGAGACAGAGGGAAAAGGGAAATGTGAGAGACAGAGAGACCTGGAAGAAAGGAGACGGGGGGGGTCAGGGGGAGAAAGATGGAAGGTGGTTTCTCGAGGAGTCCCTCTCGCTTTAAAACCGAGTCATGGCTGCTCCAAGATATTTTATTCCAGCCGCAGGAAACAACATATTAGTATTTGCAGCAATTTAAATTTTGCCTCTGGTTCCAGTTCCCAAAGCTTTATTTGGTTTTCTCTCAAAGATTTCCTGAATTATTGATACTTTTTTCCAAAATACTCTTCCGCTGACACTTCCTCCACTTTACCAGTTACGCTCTCAGAGATTTTGTCCAGGATTGACCCTTCTCTACATACCGGCTCAAAATAGTCTCTTGGATGGATTTTAAATATCTGCATCATTTTAAGCTTTCAGCTCCCAGTTAATGTCACTTAAATCCAATTCACAAATATAACCAACTACATTTTCAAAAATAGCACGGGGACACTTGTTAGCTCCAAAACCCCCCAAACTTAAAAAAAACTACACAAAACTTTTGCCATAGTCAAGACAGAGTGAGAAAGCCATTTACCAAATCTTCAAAGGAATAAAAAATGTGAAGAAATAAGCTTTGGAAAAAAAAGGATTCAACCTCTAATCAAGGCGAAAGAGTGAGAAGACTATCTCTCCCTTACAACTTAGCAGATATTGAAGATAGTTCCAAGGATTATATTAACTTGTGGAATGTTTTAAATGTGGAAAGATCAGAGCCGGCGTCAAAACAAATCTGGTCAGGGGGCATTAGGGTAACCGTGGGGGTGGCACTGATTTATTTGATTTTGTCCGGCTGTTGGGGGGAGTGGAGGCAGTAACACCATACCGAGGTGGGAGTGCGGCGGTGGCATCAAGCCAGTGGGGGGAGGGGTGGGGTGGTGGCAATGTCGGACCAAGGGTCGGGTGGCGGCAGCAGTGTTGGTCTGAGGAGAGGAGGGTGGCGGCGGCAGCGGCAGACCGGAGGGCACAATAGCTCATTTGGAGGGAATGGCCTGCGAATGCCCCCCTCATGACGCTGACCCTGGGAAAAATGTTACTTGACCATACCAGTGTATATGATCCCAATAAAAATAAACTCCTCCCATTTTACTTCAACTCATCCTATCAACTCTCTTTCTGATCCATTCTCTCTCCTGTATTTACCAGCTGATCATGAACTGCAGCTGAGCCGTTTTAATCAACCTCTCCATGAAATAACAAGTCCTAGACCCTGCAAGCAATGAAATTTCACCTGAATTCTTCATTCACTGTTGTCATCTTGAGCATCAACCACACAGTTACATTAATTTAACAAGAATTCCATTTTTCACACTCCCCCTTTCCTATTACCCTAAAACCCCTGGTATTCGGCACCTATAAGGATTGGTGGATGCCAAATAAGTGTCTTTTCCCATTGCTTAAGACTTACTCTTACGACGCCTAACTTATACACCTGCTGTGGTGAACTGTTAGCCAGAATCAGACACACACAAGGTAAAGACTATACAACAGGCTTTAATCCACAAAGACTTCCACAGAGCCAGGCTGGCTGTAGCTGCAGCGACTCTGAGTGAGGCCCTGAGAGGCTGGCGCAGGCTTATATCCCGGAGGGTGATTGTCACCTGACCAGGTGGGGCTTGATCCATTCAGGCTGACTGATTGACAGTCGTCCAGGTGTGGTCCTGCAGGTACAGAGGTTACCCCCTGCAGTAGGCCGGTGGTACACTCCTGCAGGTACAGAGGTTTCCCCCTGCAGTAGGCCGGTGGTATACCACCACACCTGCATTAAGAATAAACAGTTTAAAAGACAAAACACAAAAATACTATACTTACACTGAACAAACTTCACTTGCACGAATATATAAACTTTACAGCATTTTATTTTATTTTCAGTCATATTCTTTGAAAACATTTAACCATTGCTGCATCTGCAGGTTCCTCACCTTCCACGGAGCTGGCTGAAAGACAAACAATAACATTATGGATAATTAAGACCCCCTCACATTTACAGATGAAGGCTCTGACTGGAATGAGCAGAGATAAGGAGACACTTTAAGAGAGTCACCCCAACGACAAGCGGCATCAACTAGCTCTTCATCCTGGGTGATGCCATTGCTGTTTAAAGCAAAGCACAACCAAGGCATTTGCTCCAATCTTCACCAAAGGTTTTTTGTGTTACTTCAGAAAACATTTAGTTTTTCAATTTTAAACTTATATTTTTGCCTATTATTTATCCTTATTCATTTTAATTATTTTCCATTTGTTTTCCTCAATTTTTTTTTTGCCAATTGCTTGAGCTATTCCAGATTCCAGGGATTTTACTGTATCTCCCTTCAGATTCTACCAGTCACTCATATCATAGGGACCATTTACAGAGGCCAATTAGCCAACCAATTCCCATGTCTTTGGCATGTGGAAGGAAACCAGAGCACCTTCAAGAACTCATGCAGTCAAAGGGGAACTTGCAAATTTCACTCTTCTAGCACCAAAGAGTCAGATTAAACCCAGGCCTCTGGCACTGTGAGGTAATAATTCTACTATCTGGACCACTGTGCTACCCTAAAAACGTCTCTTTTCTACCTTAAAGACCCAAGACCCATTCACGTAAAAAACGCATCAATTTTCATTTCAGTCTTCCTTTTATGTAAAGAGCTCTAGTCCATCCCGTTTATAATGATGATTGAACCTGCCAAGTTCTGGAGTTACCTTTGGAATCCTTTATGAAGGTGTGGCCCTCCTTAAGCATAATGTTTCAATTTCAATTTAGCTGTTGCTGGAAAGCAAGAGAGTTTCCACAGCCACAGCTCAGTTTAAAGTTGCTTCCCATATCCAACACAGTTCCGGGACAATGGATATTTTCAATTTTAATCTTATAATGATGGTTTGGAAGAACCAGAGAGATTTTCAGGAATATAAAGTAATACTACAGAACAAAAAAACAAAGCCAAATGAAGATAATTTACTCAAAGAATCTATAGTAATGTTAGGGCAGCACAGTTGGTGTAGCAATTAGCGCAACACTATTGCAGCGCCAGCAACTTTGCTTCAAACCCGGCATTGCCTGTAATGTCCTCCCCGCATCTACATGGGTTTCCTTTCTTTGCTTGGCTTCGCGGACAAAGATTTATGGAGGGGGTAAATGTCCACGTCAGCTGCAGGCTCGATTGTGGCTGACAAGTCCGATGCGGGACAGGCAGACACGGTTGCAGCGGTTGCAGGGGAAAATTGGTTGGTTGGGATTGGGTGTTGGGTTTTTCCTCCTTTGTCTTTTGTCAGTGAGGTGGACTCTGCGGTCTTCTTCAAAGGAGGTTGCTGCCCGCCAAACTGTGAGGCGCCAAGATGCACGGTTTGAGGCGATATCAGCCCACTGGCGGTGGTCAATGTGGCAGGCACCAAGAGATTTCTTTAGGCAGTCCTTGTACCTCTTCTTTGGTGCACCTCTGTCATGGTGGCCAGTGGAGAGCTCGCCATATATAGGTGTTGAAGGTTAATTGGTGAATTTGGGTGGCATGGGATCATGGGCCAAAAAGACCTGTTATGCTTAAATTATTATAACTTTGTTATGAACTAACAAACCTTATTAGTACTAACAAAAGAACAGCAATGAAAATTCATCAGACAATAGTAAATTCAAAATAAGTTTAACTTCAAAATCGCTCCATATCCATAGAAACCTCTGACCTCATCTCTGTTCCAAGAGGCATAAGTGGTTTCTGATGCCCGAAAGTCGGATGACCATAAACAAAAATCTGTTTTTGTTTAAACAGATGGCCTCCTTCAGCAGTTCTTCTTGAGTTCTTGAATATTTCAGCTTTTAATAAAGCAAATACTCCATTGTTCTTGAATTAATTAAGACACACTTCAGTTCCATTAGCTCTACCTTTCCAAGACATGTCGACACCATAAATGACCTTACTTCTGGGTGTATTTTAAATGTGATGTGACCTGTTTGTGACCCTGTATCCAGCCCACAATTGTCTCACTAGAAATATTTTTAATTCTATAACTTAACTCTACTGAAAATATAGATATATGAAATTGTAGCGGCCGTGTAGCGGGCCAAGCGGGTGCATAGTGTGGTATCGCAAACTGTCACTGACGCGGTTCTGCGGGCATGCAGAACCATAGTATGGACATCTCCATACTCACCTAATGGACTCCACGTGAGAGATACTGAGTGCTGAGGAAGGCACGATGAGCTGTTGAGTCTCCTGTTGGAAGGCACGGGACACTTACTAAATTTAAACCTGCTGTTCCCGTGGATTGGCAGCAATCTCGTAGTGATGTCCCACCTTGTCCCGTGGAGCCCAGAACATGGTGTATATAAAAGAAGCCTGTAAACTCTTAATCAATCAGTCTTGAGTTGACTAATCTGGCATGTGTTTTTGTATTACTTTAGTAGCTCTACCGTAGTAGCCACTACAATTGGTGACCCTGACTGCAAGATTCGGCTGAAGTCTGAGTCTACTCTCATAATGGACGCAGCTACAGCTGCTGCCATGGTGGCAGTTAACACAGTTGGTCTTCACTTGCCTCCTTTCTGGACCCATCAACCTTGAGTTTGGCTTATTCAGGCTGAAACCAGGTTTCACCTTCAGGAAATAATGGCGAAGGACACCAAGTTCTGGCATGTTGTAGGCGCATTGGATACTGCTTCCGTATCTCAAGTGAGCGAAGTTATTGCCAATCCCCCGGCGGAAAACCATTACACTAGGTTCCATCAGTTTTTCCTGGATACACTGGAATTGACAAGACATGAGCGCGGCATGTGGCTTTTGAATATGGAAGACCTGGGTGACAAGAATCCATCGGACCTAATGAATGAAATGCTTGCATTGGTGGATAGTCATTTTCATTGCCTGCTCTTTGAGACCGTATTCCTATCAAAGCTCCCAGCTCGTGTCACCATACCCATCACTAACATGGATTTCCGCCATCCCTATGACATAGTGCAGGAGACTGACAGGTTCTATAATACTCCAACACAAGAGTCTGCTTAAATACAACCTGTTTTGGCAGCAGAAACATCTCCCGCAGCCTACAAGCCTTTGGTATCTGCAGTTCAATCAAAGAAAGAAGAACATGCTGATGTGCGTCAAGATTAGTGTTTTTACCATCACTGTTGGGGAAAAAATGCCCATAAATGTGTTCATCCATGTACCTCTTAGAGGAAAAAGGTTGGGAAACAAAAAGAACAGGTGCTGAAGTCATTTTACTCCCGCCTACCTATTTTGAAAGAATGCCTAAACAACAACACTGGCTCTTTGAGCAGCAAATGGAACTATCATTCCCAGCTTTGGCACGAGACGGATCTCAATTGGAATAGGAGGGACCGCATTGCATTGGAATTGTGTCTTAGCTTCTGTTGCTCAGCCACTTTCGGGTGCGAACTTTTTACAATCTCATGACTTACTGGTGGACATGAAATGGAGGAAATTGGTTCATGCCACTACTTTTCAGACATATCCGCTGGCATGAAGCAAAGGGAGAGTTTCCCAGTTCAGGGTACATACGCTGCACAAGAATGCCTACACTGCCCTGCTCAACAAATTTCCCCGTATTCTCACTCTTAATTTCAATGCCTCAAAAGCAGTCCATGGTGTGTCTTATTACATAGATACTTCAGCCCCACTGATTCATGCCAGAGCTCGTCATCTTTCACCTGATAAATTGCTGCAGGCAAAGGCAGAATTTATGGCAATGGAGGAGTTGGGTATCATTCGACGCTCCAACAGTCCTTGGGCATCACATAACACATGGTACCCAAGAAAACAGGTGGATGGAGACCCTGCAGTGATTGCTGTAGGCTTAACAATGTTACTACACCCGACAGGCACCCATTTCTTCATATACAGGATTTCGCTGTCCATCTACACCATTGCCACATTTTTTCCAAGGTTGATCCGGTCAAGGAATATCATCAAATATCCCTATCCATAAGGATGATATTCCTAAAACAGCAATTATTACCCCTTTTGGGCTTTTTGAATTTCCTAGAATGCCATTTGGATTGAAAAACTCTGCTCAAACCTTCCAGCAGTCTTACCATCAACCCTGGCAAATGTCAATTTGGCAGATCCACCATCGACTTCCTAGGACACAAGATCACGGCTGAAGGTATATTTCCATTATTCAGCAAGGGAGACACCGTCCGTGGTTTTTCCAAACTTACCACGGTTAAGGGACTGCAGAAATTTCTGGGCTTGATAAACTTCTATCACCGGTTTATTCCTGCAGCTGCTGACATTCTTCGACCACTGTTTCAGATCCTCTTCACCAAGCACAGGGATGTTACCTGGACATCAGAGGCAGATGTTGCGTTTATGACCGCCGAAGAGGCATTGGCCAAATCGGCAATGCTCGCCCATCCCAACCCTGAGGCTACCTTGGAACTGAGCACTGACACCTCGAGTATGGCCGAGGGTGCAGTTCTCAAGGAGTATGTCAATGGCCATTATCAACCCCTTGCTTTCTTCAGCAGACATTTATGGCCAGCGGAAGTGAAATATAGTACATTTGATCGGGAGCTGATGGCATTGTATCTAGCCACACAGCACTTCCGATGTATTTTGGAAGGTCAGCATTTTTACCACCAGCAAAATAACAGCAGCATCACTTATCATACATTTCAGAATTCACGACGGATGTGCACCATGTTTCAGGGAAAGTCAATCATTGAAGATATGCTGTCCAGACTAACTGTATATCATATTCAGAGCGGAATCGATATTTCTGAATTGGCCAGTGCACAACCCATAGACCCTGATGTTCAGGCATACAGTACGGCCATTACTAACCTGGACATACAATGGGTGGAATCACAACAGGGCGGCCCAACCCTTCTTTGAGATGTGTCTTTGGGCTATAGACCATTGATTCCGGCATCATGGAGGCGACGCTTTTTCAACCAGATACACGGCTTGTCTCATCCATCCATCGTAATGTCAGTCAAGTTCATGTCAAATAAATACATACGGCATGGACTAAAAAAATACGTCGCGCAATGGGCACATACACGCGCCTCCTGCCAGACAGCCAAAATTCAGCGGCCCACCAAGGCACCTCTTCAGCCTTTTCCGGCGGTACACAGGAGGTTTGAACACGTGCATGTGGACCTGGGTGGACCATTGCCAGTATCTCAAAACATGAGATACATTTTAACAGTGGTGGACCATTTCACACGCTGGCCAGAGGCCATCCCGTTGCCATCCAGTGACACTGAAACATGTGCTAGGGCATTCATCATCAATTGGATCTCTAGATTTGGTGTCCCAACGCACATAACTTCAGACCGTGGAGCACAATTCACCTCTGCATTATGGTCTGCCTTTGGATGCTTTTGTGGTGGTTCTATGTGTGTGCAGAACCATAATATGGACGTCTACATTCTCACCTAATGGACCACACGCGAGAGATACTGAGTGCTGCGGAACGGCATGTTGAGCTGTTGAGTCTCCTGCTGGAAGGCACGGGACACTTACAAGGCTAAATTTAAACCTGCCGTTTCCGTGGATTGGCAGCAATCTCGTACCTTGTCCCGTGGAGCCCAGGACATGCAGTATATAAAAGAAGCCTGTAAACTCTTAATAAATCAGTCTTGAGTTGACTAATCTGGTGTGTGTTTTTGTATTACTTCAGTAGCTCTACTGTAGTAGTCGCTACAAAATACAGTTTAACATTAAACTACAAATTAATATTAACACAAATCTGTTACAACCTGTACGTCTAAATTTAAAGAAATTTTTAACATACAAAAAAATTATTTCAACGTAAATATGAAAAGAGGATTTTATGTGATTCACTTTCTTTGGGATTAATTGACTGAAATGGATTTTTTTGCTCGTTGTTCTATTGTAACTAGAGTTGAAATTAAATTGCACTTTCCATTAAAGGCTAAATGTTGATGAGAGCCAAAGGGCAATTACGATGCTCCAGTGTTTAATTAACATTCAGAACGTGTTAACCAGCAGATGTAATTATAAAATAACAGCACAAGCTAAATGGAGCTTTCCTAAAATTTGTAGCTGCTAAGGCAGATGTTGACTCTAGATCATAGCTTAACTGTCAATGCTATGGATGAGGAAATGATTGGAGATATGTCAACAGAAATATTTTTTCACCATTATGAAGTTTACATTAGAAGGCAAAAATATGGCTCAAAGGGATGCAGCAGAGAATCCGAGATTAAAGTTAGCACCATACCTGTATTTCTAAGAGGAAGGAAAAGTCTCATGAAACAATTTATTGAAGATTAAAGATACTTCTACAGATGTGATCTGGAACTGTGTTGCTTGAAAGATCAGAAGAAATATGTTTAATGATAACACTTCAAAGGAAATAGTTAAATATCCTTTTTTACAGCCTCATACAATTACATATCAAATGTTCTTTGTTTTCAAATCCTTGGATTGACTCAGAAACAAAAGCAGGGAAAGTTGGAAAAAGCACAGCCAAACAAGCAGCATCTGTGGAAAGAGAAGCCAGTTAATGTTTTTGATCAGAACTGAGGAAGAGAGAAGTGTTTACAGTTTCGAAAACAGAGTAGGCGACGGTGTGTATGAGTGTTTAATTTTATACATTCAGTATGAATGCAGCGTCTCACAAAATCATTGAGGATCCCTAATACACCACACATGGCATCTTTCAGCTTCAAGGTGGCACGTTTGGCGTAGTGGTTAGCACAAAGCTCTTACAGCGCCAGTGATCAGGTCTGGGGCTCGAACCCCACACTGTCAGTAAGGATTTTGTATGTTCAACCTGTGTCTGATTAGGGGGTCCAGTTTCCTCCCACTTTTCAAAATGTACTGGGGATTGTAGGTCAATTGATGCAATTGGACAGCACGGACCTGTGGGCCAAATGACCTGTTACTGTATTGTAAGTCTCTATTTTTTTAAAAAAATCAATATTTACTCCTGTTGGGAAAGAGATACAGGAGTGTAAGAGCCAGAATCACCAGGCTGAGAAACAGCTTCCCACGAGGAGTGAGACTGAAGTAAACTGCTCAAACCAACTCACTGAGACTCTACTATTTATTAAACAATATGTATAGTTTTATTGTGACATTTGTCTGTATGTGTGTGAATTTGCTCTGAAGATTGGAAAAAAGTTGCTTCTTAGTGTTACACTTTTAAAATCAGACAATAATAAAATTTCAATTTGAACGAACTTGACTGAAATTCTTGCTTGCGGCAGCTACACAGGTAGGTAAATTACAGTAGCTGACAATAGGCATTTTCTAAATTACTACACAAGAGTAGAAAAGATCATGAATATGAAAGCAGAGATAAATATTCAGAGTAGCAGAAATTGAAAGATAATTTAGAGATTAGTTAAGATTGACCAGGTGCTAAGGAGCATTAATACCACTAGGGAGGCACTTTGTAGAATTAAAGTGAGAATATAGGTGTAAGTGGTGTATGTGTATAACTCATTACAAAAGTAGGTACAAGAAGACGATTAGTGAGAAGGGATGAGTGAACGAGGGAGTTGAGGAAGGGAGCTATCCCTTCAGAAAGTGTAAAGGGCAGGGGAGGGCTAGATAGGCTTGGTTGTGAGATCTCACTGAAAGTAATGGAATGTATATGGATGGGGTGGGGTGGGAGGTGAGGAAGAGAGGAACCCTACCTTGTGCATCTGGGGTGGGGAAGCGGTCAGTTCAGGTGTGCAAGAAATAGAGGAGATACGGGTGAGGCCTGCCATAGAGGTGATGCCAGGTCTTGTGAAAATAGAGGACATGTCAAATGCCTTGGAATGGAAAGCCTCATTCTGGTAGAATTGAGAGAAAGGAGTCAAATTATTTCAGGAGACAGAATGGAAATAAATGTAGTTAACATGAAAGTTTTTGTGGGTTTACTAAAGGTGTCTGTAGATAGGTTGTCTCCTAAAATGGAAACAGAGAGATTCATTAATGGACCACGTGAACTTGAGGTCAGGGTTGAAGTTAGCAGCAAAGATGATGAAATTGACAAGCTCATCACAGATGCATGGGGCAGAACCAATATATTCATCAATGTAGCAGAGGAAGAGTTGAGGAGCCTTGCCTGTGTAGGCTTGCAGCATGGATTACTCTACATATCCATTCAAAAGTCAGGAACAGCTGAGATCCATACATGTACCCATGGCTATACCTTTGATGGAGAAAGTGGATGAGCCAGAGAAAATGTTATTGAGGGTGAGTACAAATTCTACCAGCCAGGGGAGGGAGGTGGTGGAAGGGAATCTGTTAGGTCTGTTATACAAGAAGAAATGGAGAGCCTTAAGTCCTTCTTTATGGGGAATGGAAGTGTACAGGGATTGGAGGTCCATAGGATAAATGAGGCAATGCAGCCCAGGGAACTGAAAGTTTCCAAAGATATGGAAGGCATGTGAGATATTCCAGATGAAGGTGGGAAGGGATTGGACCAATAGAACCAATAGAGTCAAATGATGGGGCATGAGCACACAGAGACAATTGCAATTAGGTTTGTGGATCTTGGGTAGGAAGTAGAATTGGGCAAGGAAGGGTTGGGAAACAACTAGGTTAAAGGCTGTGGGAGATAGATCACTTAAAGTGCTGAAGTCAATGATGGTGTGTGAGATGGTAGCCTGATGCCTTTGGGTAGCGTCCAGTTCAAGGCCTAATTAAGAGGAGGTGTCTGACAACAGCCATCTGGCTACAGTGAGTTTTTCGAGGAGGTGACAAAAAAAGTGGATGAAGGGAGGGCAGTTGATGTGATCTGTTTGGATTTTAGTAAGGCTTTTGATAAAGTTCCACGTGGAAGGTTAATAAGGAAAGTTCAGTCACTTGGGATTAGTAGAGAGATGTGACATGGGTTCAGAGGTGGCTGGAAGATAGACAGCAGAGAGTCATGGTGGAAAACTGTCTGTCAGGTTGGAAGCCTGTGACAAGTGGGGTGCCTCAGGAATCGGTGCTGGGTCTCTTGTTGTTTATCATTTAAATCAATGATTTAGAGGAGGGTGTGATTTACTGGTTAAGTAAAAATGTGGATGATACGAAAATAGGGGGAGTGGTGGATTGTGAGGAAGGTTTCCTTGGGTTACAGAAGGATTTGGTTTGTTTGGAAGAGTGGGCTGAATGATGGCAGATGGAATTCAATGTAGACAGAAAAAATAACCAGAATAGGACATATACAGTTAAGGGAAGGGCATTAAGGCACACAGAGGAGCAGAGGAACCTGGGGGTTATGGTACAGAGTTCGTTGTAGGTGGGTTCCCATGTAGATAGGGTGGTTAAGAAGGCATATGGTATGCTGGCCTTCATAAATCATAGTATAGAGTATAGGAGCTGGGAGGTGATGCTGTGGCTTTTTAAGGCATTGGTGAGGCCAGGTTTGGAGTACTGTGCTCAGTTCTGGTCTCCAAATTATAGAAAGGATATGGATAAGGTGGAGAGGGTGCAGAGAAGGTTTGCAAGGATGTTGCCTGTCTTACAGCATCTGGATTACAGGGAGAGATTAAGGAGACTGGGACTTTATTCATTTGAACGTAGAAGGTTGATAGGGGACTTGATAGAGGTATTTAAAATTATGAAAGGCATTGATGGACTAGACAAAAACAGACTCTTTCCCCTGAGGGCAGGAGAGGTTGGATCAAGAGGGCATGAGTTATGGGTAAGGGGTTAAAACTTTAGGAGAAATATTAGAGGATGCTTTTTCACTCAGCGAGTGCTGGCAGAATGGTATGATCTTCTGAATGAGATAGTTGTGGCAGGGTGCCTTCTGTCATTTAAGAGAAGGTTGGATGTGTACATGAAGGTGAGGAGGTTGAAGGGTTATGGGCGGAGAGTGGTTGAGTTGAGTTAGTGGTGTTGTTCAAGTAAACTGGTGCAGACTCGAAGGACCGACATGGCCTGTTTCAGCGCTGTAAACGGTTATATGGAACAGGCCATCTCGGTCCTTCTAGTCCATACTGATTTAAGTGATTCCTCTAGTCCCACTTGCATCCACTCTGCCCATAACCCTCCAATCCCCTCACATCCTTGCACCTATCCAACTTTTCCTTAAATAAGAAAATTGACCTTGCTTCAACCACCACTTCCGGAAGGTCATTCCACTCAGCCACCACTCTCTTGAGTGAAGAAGTTCCCTCTCATGTTACTTCTAAACTTTTGTCGCCTGATCCTTAATTCATGACCTCTCATTTCAATTTCACCTACTCTCAAGGGGAAGAGCCTGTTCACATCTACTCTATCCCCCTTATAATCTTAAATACCTCTATCAAATTCCCCCCTCAACCTTCTACGCTCCAATGAATAAAGACCCAGTCTAATCAATCTTTCTTTGTATTCTAGATACTGCAATCCAGGCAATGTTTTAATAAATCTTTTCTGGACCCTCTTGACCTGATTAATATCCTTCCTATAATATGGGAACTGCACTGCACACAGTATTCTAAATTTGGCCTGACCAATGCCTTGAACGGTCTCAACATCACCTCCCAGCTCCTATTTTCTATGCATTGATTTATAAAGGCCGGCCTACCAAAAACACTGCACTGCACTCACTGTAGTTGAGTTCTTGAACTTACCATCACATTCAAGCCCTTCATGGAATACATTCAAACTATCGTTTGTATCTGTGACCATGTTGCATTTTCCTTTAGGCTTTCATAGTTTCCTCAACATCCTTCTTCAATCTTACACCATCGTCCTGCTCTGTGACACTTGCTGCATGCCTCCATTTTTATATATTTTGGCTTTAAACACAATAAAAGTGTTTGTTCCTGCGTATTTAACTGAAAACTCCCTGAAGGATCTAACTGTAGGCCCTTCCTCTTTCTTATCTTGAGATGTCCCCATGGAAGAATAAGCCAGTTATATCTGCTAAGAAATTCACTGAAGTATTCCTTCTTCACTGGAAGTTCTAGCAACCATCCTACCATGAAGCAGGTTCCCAACTGCAGCCACGGACTTGAAAGTATATGGACAAATGTAATCACTTTTTTTTAATCACTTGGCATGATTTAAGGAGGAATTTCTGTGATGGAAATCTTCGGGCATGGCTGAGTGACTCAGCACCACCAGTTATTTTATTACAGAACCTTTCCACCATCCAAATGCTTTGAGTCTGCTAAAACAATAGGCTATTAAATGATGCCATTAGATTGATAGGTTGCATGAAACCAGAGATATTGCAAGGCAATAGAAGACCACAACAGATGCATACATTACATCATAAAATCCCTAGTGGCAAAGCAGCAATAAGAACTCAGATCCAACATCTTATTATTGGTTTTTATTTAATTCCTTTGTGAATCAATCGACTGACCATACAAAAGTGCATTGATTTCAGCATTTTTAAACCCAGGGAAAGCTCCTATTGTATATGAGACAGTGCAAACGTTTTGGTAAGGCAAGTCAATTGAAACGCATTACATATGGGTGAGAGGCTGTTATTGAAGAGATGAGACTTATGGAATTAAGAACATTAAAGTCGAGAGCAGGACATATGGATCAAACTCTATAGCGCAATCAGAATATTTTAGGTAAAAATACAGCAAAAACGTATCAGTATTTGAAATTGATAACCAGTGTGAGCTGCATTACATGACACTGCAGCTGCCAATCTTGTGGTGAAACAGAGGGTCATTTGAAAACCTGTTCTGACATTACCTTTTTGACATGTCAATGAGACTCTCTTGCTCCAAGCGCTTTTTGACGCTGGTGTTCTGGTGAAATTCAGCATCTTAAAAACTCGAGTTAGTTGCTTTAGGCCTTCAGCAGCAGAGGTGCTGATTGAGAGAGTCCCTCTGTCACACCATAGCCAGTTATGGGCTGGCCTCAGTTCCAAAACTGTCAAGGTTGATATGTGTACCAGAGAACCAAGTACATGAATAACACCACAGACTCCTTATATGCTCATAATTCAGACGACTGATGCATTAAAATACTGGAACAAATGATCAGAGAAATATCAACAAATCGGCAACAGTTCATATTTTTAAATTGCTGTTGTTTTGGTGAGAATGCTTCGTCTTGGTTCCCATCTGTGCTATTTTGACTTTGGCATTAACCTGTTAAATAACATTGCTAGAAACATTAATCCCTCAAGCTGACCTTGTCTGGCACGCTTTCAGCGTTAAAAATGTTACATCTTCGAGTTGAAGGAAATCCCAACATGAAACGTTGAATGTTCATTTTTCTCCATAGATGCTGCATAACCTCCATTGGTCTCATTGTCACTCATGCAGTTTCTTGTGTCTTGACACTTGGTACTTCACTCAGAGGTCAGGTTCTGAATCCCTGTGCGATTCCAGCCCAATTTTGGCCCCGAAAGGGAGGAAATCAGGCTAGCATCTTTTAAAGGTGGGGTGGGGTCAGAGTTCATGAGTTGGGCTGATCAAACTTCTAGCCATGTACCCTAGAAAATGTACCGTGCAACTGAATCAGCTGTACCTCGGAGATATGTAATTACGTTAGAAATAGGAACAAGCATTGGGCCAACAACGAAACAAGCTGCTTCATCGTTCAGATTTTGGGAACTGCTCTGCCAAAGAGCATATGAAACTGCCGAGTAGCGAACACAGCTCAGACAATTGTACAAGCCATCCTCCTCTCCCTCAACTCTGTCTATACCTCCTACTATCTCAGGAAGGTTGATTTCATGTCAAAGGATTTGTCTCATCCCAGTCACAATCTCTTTTCTTCTGTCAGGCAAAAGATATGTGAGCTTTGAAAACCAAACCTTGAGCTTCAAGGACAATTTCTTTCCTGCTGTTATCAGATGCTTCAATAAACCTCCCATTGGTAAAGGATCATACATTGCACTGTTGTTAACTGTGCTTTCTTTATATCTTCCACAAGTTTTGTATCACCATTAAACTGCACTATTCGACTTATTGTATCACTAGTCCCTCCACTCTTGTTTATTGACTGCTATATGAGTTCACTTGACAGGGAACGCTCCCATCAGAAAGCAGCAGCAATCATCAAGGATCCACATCACCCAGGTCTTGCTCCGTTCACGCTGCTACCATCAAGAAAGAGGCACAGGTGCCACAGAATTCATACCCCCAGGCTCATGAATAGTTGCTACCCCTCAATCAGCACATCTGCTGCTGAAGGCCTAAAGCAACTAACTCGAGTTTTTAAGATATTGAATTTCACCAGAACACCAGCGTCAGAAAGTGTTTGGAGCAAGAGAGTCTCATTGACATGTCAAAAAGGTAATATCAGAACAGGTTTTCAAATGACCCTCTGTTCCACCACAAGATTGGCAGCTGCAGTGTCATGTAATGCAGCTCACACTGGTTATCAATTTCAAATACTGATATGTTTTTGCTGTATTTTTACCTAAAATATTCTGATTGTGTACATACTTCTATTACCCCTCAGGAACAGTCTCAATCAGAGACTCATTTTAGGACTTTTACTTTGCTCATTATTTATTACTGAATACTTATTTTTCTGTATTTTCGGTCAGTTTGTTAACATTTCTTTCTTTTAATTACATTTCTCTTTGAGTACAGTTTACAGATACCAATAATTAGAAATTCTGCCTGGCCTGCAGGAAATGAGAATCTCAGGGTTGTTTGTGATGTAGTCTGACATTAAATTTGAACTTTTAACTTCTTGAATTTTGGATGGCACACAAAACAAATATTTTTACAGTCTCTCGGTGCACGTTACTAAACAAATCAATTCATTTCTCTCCTTGTTAGTGATGGAATCTAGCTTAGTTTTGGTTCATGGGCCTGTTCTGCCCAAATACACCCAATTGACTTACAACTCCAGTAGGTTTTGAAGGATGGGAGGAAATCAGAGCACCCGGAGTAAACCCATGCACACATGGGAAGAACGTACAAACTGCTTATAGGCTTTATCAGATTTGAACCCTGGTTGCTGGTACTGTAACACCATTGTGTTAACCAGTTCACCAACTGTGCCACCCAAATTTAATTTAACTTCACCATTGTTCTTACATCACAAGTTCATATTCATAGCCAATCCCCATATACATTGATTACCTGGTCCTCTAAGACCCATTGAGTATAGACTTCAATATAGGGCACATGCATACCTCTGGGATGAAAAAAATCTAATGATGTAATATTTTTAAGATGTTCAATTCCTACATGCTTGTAACCAATAAAGAATGTGTAAACCTGAAACCTAAGTCCATACCTTTGTTGAAAGTCCTTGTTACATGACACCAAACAGAGAACATTTTTATTAATCTTGCTCCATCTCTACCTTCCAATGGATTAAGTGTTCATGCCATGAAGTCTCCAAGCACAAGAGTTTTACTTTTACTCATGGTTTCTTGTCTGGATACCAAATAAATCTATTCTGGAAATCCATCCACCAACATCACTGATAACAGGCAGAGGGAACCTTGGTTGTCAAGGGATATTGGGGATTTGGTTAAGAAGAAGAAAAAGGTGTCAAGCACATCGAGCACATTGGTGAGACCATATCTGAAACAAAATGAGTGAACTTGGTCTCCGTAACCAAAAATAATGTACCATTGCTTAACCCACAATAGAATAAAGGTTCACTGGATTAATTCCTGATATGGGGAAGTGTTCCAGAGGAGAAATTATGAACCTATGCTCTCTAAGGTTTAGAATAATGAGGTGAGACAGCAAAGAAATGAAATGGCAGATCAAATGCTGAGAAAGTGTTTCCCTACTTAAAGTCTCCAGAGAAGGAACCATCACCTCACAATGAGAGGCTGGTCAAAATAAGAAGATTCTCCTTCACTTGGAAGGCTGTAAATCTTTGGGGCAACATAAAATCTGCTGGAGGAACCCAGCAATTCAAATGGGAGAGGAAGAATTATTGACATGTCAGCTCAGAAGCCTTCATCAAGACTGAGAGTTCAGAAGTGCAGAATCTATAATGATGAAAAAAGAGTGGGAGATGGTAGACAGAAGCTATTAGAAGGCTGAAATGATGAATAAAGGGGAAGGGGGAGGCAGAGGCAGCAGATTGGCAGGTGCCAGAACCAGGGAGAGAGAGGAAGGGGGAAAAAAATGGGGTCAGGTGGTGTACAGAGCGAGGCTGAAGAATTCAAAACGAGGTGATAAATAGAGACAAATTGCTGGAATCTGATGTGGAAAAGTTGATAATGGTGATTCTATGAGAGGAGGGGTGGAGGACAAATGGGACAAGATAACTAAAAAAATGTTGGGGTAGGTCAGAATTCCTTTTGATGACATGTGGGTGGAACAGGATGGAATCAGAAAAGTAAAGGTGGGGGGGGAGAATGAGTATGGTGAGGGGATGGGTGGGGGTGTATGGGAAAGAGAACTAACCCTAACACTAAAAATGGTAGGGGTGATGGAGAATGGAAGTAGCTCAAAAGAAGAGAGTGGGAACTCAAAATTAGAAAATTCTATGTTCATAACGTTGGACTGAGGACTGCTCGGGTGGAATATGAGATGTTGTTTCTTTAGTTTACATTGGGATTCACTCTGACAGTAGAGAAGGTCGAGGATGGACAGTTCTATGTGGGAATAGGAAGGAGTGACGAAATGGCATTTAACCGACATAATAGGATGGCCATTGTGGACAGAGCACAGATGCAAGTCTGAAACAATCCCCAAATCTGTGTTTGGTATAATCGATGATGTGGAGTCTACCTCATGTGGAAGGCCCTTTTAGTTCTTTGGTGGTGACGAGGGAAGAGGTTCTCAAGCAAGTACTGCAGGGAAATGAAACAAAGGTTGCAGCAAAATGGATGGGGAGAGATGAGTTGACAAGGGAGTCATGGAGGGAGGTATCCCTGTAGAAGGCAGAAAGGGCTGTGGGGGGTAGATGTGGCTGGTGGTGGGGATCACATTATAAATAGGACCTTCATCGTCAAGCCTCCCCAACAAGAGCATGGTTGACATTTTACCTCCACACGATTTTCATATCAAATCTCCACATCCCTTGATTTCTACAGTATCCAGAAACCTGTTGACTTCAGAGCTGAATGAACTCAAGTCTGATCCTCTACAGATTATTTGGGCTGGAAAATTCCAAAGATTTATCAACTGCGCAGTCATTTGACTTCATTAGTCCTAATTTCAGTATGAAATGGCTGTCTCTTCTTTTGAAACTGGTTCGTGATTCCACAGCCAAGAAAAACATTCTTTCTCCAATCCAGTCTGTCGAGTCCTCTACGAATTTGATGAGTTTCAATAATGTCACATCTCATTCTTCTAATCTCCAGAGGATACAGTATTAATGTTCCATCTCTCATCAAATGACAGACTTGCCATCCCAGGATAAAGAGAATCTTCGCTGCACTCTACCACAAAGAAATCTGTAAATTTTATGGCAAGGAGAACATAATTGCATGCAATACATCAGATATGGTCTCACTAACACTCAATCTAATGTAACAAGATATCAGTGAACGGTGGGTTAGTAAGTTTGCAGATGACATGAAATTAAAATGTTGTCATAGGTTATAATAAAATGCAAAGTTGGGCAGGGAATGACAGATGGAATTCAATTTGGATAAGTGTGAAGTGATGCATTTTGGAAGGTGAAAGTTGAGGGCAGAGTATGTGGTCAAAGGCAGGATTCTTAACAGTGCAGAGCAGTGGTTCTCAACCTTGTTCTTTCCACTCACATGCCATTAAGTAATCCCTATGCATTGCTTAAGGTGGTACGTGAGTGGGAAGAGAAGGATGAGAATCACTGCTCTGGACCCAATTGTTACTGAAATAATTTGCTTGAGAAAAATTTCAGCCATGGTCCAATGAGATGGCTCAACTGGCTTGATGGAGCAGATGGCCTCCTCCTGCTCCTATTTCTTATATAATCCAAAATCAATCCACAACAATGAGTACAGTAAAGCCTTGGTGTCCAGCACCTATGGGGATCATGGATGCCAGATATATGAATTTTCCAGTGGACTGAGACAAACTTTTACAATCCCTAATACATAAATACATGTGCATTAATAATTTGAAAAAAAAATCAGTATTATACTCCCTATTAATTAGATAAATTTAAATGTAATTATTTAAAGTTAACTTTAATCAGGTAATTTTTCAATTACAAAAATTTAAATTTAAATTCAAACCCGGTTGCTGGCACTAACCAAGCCACCATCATAATTACCTCCCCCCCCCCCCCCCCCCCCCCACCGCACCCTCCTCCAATTTTACAAATAAAACCTTACCAATAGACTTAATACTAATAAATATAAAGACTCTTACAAGGCAGGGTTAGGGGGACACTTTGGGAGAGTGGCCCAAGCGATGAGTGGCATCACCTGGCTCCTCACCCAGGGCGCTGCCATTTTATTCAAATATAACTTTATTGAAACTTTATTCAGACACCTGCTGCAGGTGAGGTATGACAAGAGTGCTTCACTGGCTAAAAGTTTGCTCCCATCTTCACCAACGGATTGTGTGTTGTTTTGGAGAACAATGACTTTTTAAATTTTATACTTTAATTTACATTTTTATGTATTCTTATTTATTTTAACTGTTATATATTTATTTATTTGAGCTGGGGTTTTTTTGCTAGTTGGTTGGATTGCTGATTGCTTGATTTTTGGATGCTGGCCTGGGGACTTTACCATGCCTGGAATTCCAACTTCAGATCACCCAAGCAGGCCATACTAGTGTTCATGCCGAAAGTGAATCTCGTACTATTGCAATTTGTCAAAGCCAACCATCATATTCATTTGTTTACCTTCTATCCCTTGACAATGTTGATATCTCATCCGCTCACAATCGTGATGAGTTCCATATTTTACCTGCTCTCTGAGTAAATCTTGATTGCTTTCAAGTCAGATTCACAGAGTTATTAAATTCAACAGCACGGACACAGTCCCTTTTGACCAGCTTATCCATTCGGAATCAGATTCATAATTTAGTGTGATGAACAAGTCACGGAATTCATTGCTTTGCTGCAGCATCAGCGTGCAAATTTTGCTATACAATTACATTTTAAAATAAATGAATTATTGCAAAAATAAGAGAAAGTGAGGTAGTGCCTGTCCATTCAAAAATCTGATGGCAGAGGGGAAGAAACTGTTCTTGTGCCACTGGGTGTTTGTCTTCAGGCTCTTGTACTTCCTTCCTGATGGTAGCTGTGTGAAGAGGGCATGCCTTGGGTGGAGGGGATCCTTGAGGATAGAACCTGCTTTCATAAGACAGTAGCTCTTGTAGATGTCCTCAATGGAGTGGAGAGGGATGGCCTTGATGGCACTGGCCAACTGGCCAAGTCCATGTAGTTTTCTCTCTATAACTTTCTTCTTGTCCGGTGCATCGGCACCTCCATACAACAGTGGTGCAACCACTCAGAATGCTCTCGATGGTACCCCTGTAGAAATTTTCAAGTGTCTTTGGTGACAGACAAAATCCCCTCATGGAATATAGTCAATGAGAAGCCTTCCTTGTGATTCCATTGACATGGAGGCCCAAGCTCAGATTCTCAGAAATGTTGACAACCGGGAACAAAGTTCTTAACCCTTTCCCCTGTTGACCCCTCGATGAGGACTGGTTCTTGTTCCCCTGATTTCCCCCTTCTGAAGTCCACAATCAGCTCCTTGGTTTTGCTAATGTTGAGTGCAAGGTTTTTATTATAGCACCACTCAACCAGCTGATTGATCTCACTCCTGTATTGTGATTCTACAGATGACCATGGTGTCATTGGCAAATTTATCATTTGAATCATGCCTGGCCACACAATCAAGGATGTATATCGAGTAGAGCAATGGCGAAGCACGCATCCTGTGTTGATCGTTAGTCATGTTGTTTCTGATTTGTATTAACTGTGTTCTTCTCATGAGTAAGTCAAGGATCTAGTTGCAGAGAGGGTTGCAAAGGGCCCGGATTTGAAGCTCATTGACAAGCATTGAGGGTATGATGGTGTTGAAAGCTGAGCTGCAGTCGATGAAGAGTAGCCTGATGAAAGTATTGCTGTAATCTAGGTGATCCAGAGCTGAGTGGAGACCAAAGTGATTTATATTTGCTGTAGAACGATTGTGGCGGTAGGGAAGTTGAAGTGGGTTCCGATCTTTCCTAATGTGTGAGTTAATTCTGGCGATGACCAGCCTCTCGACCTATCAAACTCATCCCATTTGCCTGAATTTGGCCCTCTAAACCTCTCCTATCCATGTACTTGTTTAAATGTCTTTTGAATGTAATAATTGTCCCTGATTCTAACCTTTCGTTTGGCCCAAGTGTTCCATATATCTACCACACTCTGTGTGAAGTGCCTCTCAGGTTACACTTAATCCATGTCCTATAGTTTTAGATTCCCCTGCCATGTGGAAAAGACTGACCATTTCCTTGTTCAATTCTCCTTTGTGATTTTATAAACCTTTCTTAAGGCCCCCCCTTAGTTTCTTGCAGAACAGGGAGAAAAGTTCCAACCTATTCAGTTGCCCCTATTAAATCAAGCTGCCCTGCTCCTACCCTCCCACCCCCCCCCCCACCCCGCCCGTCCAGACCCAGAAATATTCTGCACTGCTTCCAGCTTAATATCTTAACTGGAGCTGGATGATCAAAACTGTACCAATACTCCAAATGCAACCTCACCAACATTATATACACAGCATCCCTCGTCTTGGACTTAGTGTCCTACTTTACTTGATTTATCAGTGACTGTCCGCCCCTGAAATTGAATGTTTTATCTTTGTCTGCCTCATCAACAAGAATGAGATAATATCCCGAGGACCCTTAATGTAAAATAAAACAGAGAAAGGAGACCTGGAAACAGAGGAGATGCAAGATTGTAGAATCAACAGCGAAACAGTACATTAACTGGTACACAAAAGGAAGTCCAGAGGAAAGGCAGAACCCAGTAGCACAAGATGATCAACAAAGACACCCCTTTGCCTTCTACATAAGGAAGCCAGGTTGTTTCATTCCTAGTTCACCAGAGAAATTAATTTGCCAAGGTAGAAAAAAGAGTTTGGAAGTACCTTTCATCAGAAGTGTTAAATGGATGATGCATCCCTGCCCTCTCCTGAGATAGTGATCTTCAGTGAATTTGACAAATCTATCCAATTAAATAATTGGCTGAGTATACCGCGTTCAATGAAAACTGTTCCCGCAAGCTCTTCAAATACAGCTCCATCTCCAGAAAATTTGGGATTGGACGAAGAGCAAGAACCCATTTCTCTTTCCACAGAACCTTATCGCTCATTCTGAGCTTTTCCAGCAATTTTTTTTTCATGTTTCCAGCATCTGGAGTGATTTTGATTTTCGAGGAAATGAAACATTTGCAAGGAAATGTACACCAGCCCTTGATGAGGGCATCATGTCTAGTCCCAAGCACGAGAGTTTAGGATGGATGCTGAGATCTGAATGAGTCTGAAGAATACATTATTGAAAGACAGGTCTGCAAATGTGGCCTGTACATACTTTCAGTCACATGATCACCATTATATTACAGAGGTCCGTGCATTCCAGTTTGCAGGCAACAAGAGCTTCCACAGAAATGTGAACCTATTCTTCGGTGATCTTGATTAATGAATTTTGAACAGGACATTGAGAATAACATCCTGTTTTTTTTTCCAAAATATTGCCTTATTTCATTTTAACACTTTAAGAGTGCTGAAAATTTGATTTAGGATCTCATTCAGTCGGCTGATTCGCTGCCATTAGAGGGGCAGCAGCAATCATAAAGAATCCGCACCACCCAGAACCTGCTCTGTTCTCACTGCTACCATCAGGAAAGGAATAGGTCAGTGGATCTCAACCTTTATCTTTCCACTCACATCCCACTTTAAGTCTTCCCTATGCCATAGGTGCTCTGTGATGAGTAAGGGATTGCTTAAGGTCATATGTGGGTGGAAGGAAAAAGTTTGAAAACCACTGTTTTAATCGTACCTAATTGACTCGTTAAGCGCACAGTTTCATAACTCCAAAGGAAATGGGGCAATGACAATTTTTCTCAAGCAAAATATTTCAGGAACAATTGGGTCCAGAGCAGTGATTCTCAACCTTCTCCTCCCACTCACATCCCACCTTAAGCAATCCCTTACTAATCACTTAGCACTGATGGCAGAGGGATTACTTTAAGTGGTACGTGAGTGGAAAGAAAAAGGAATAGGTGCAACAAGGCTCGTAGCACAAGGTTCAGGAACAGCTGCTACCCCTCCACCATTAGACTCCTCATTGACAAACTCAATCAGGGGCACTTACTTTTGCACCTCATTGTCTTCTTCCTCGGTATTGCACAGTCAGTTTGTTTACATTTCTTTATTTGTTTACATGTGTACGTGGTGTAGTTCTTTTGCACTACCAATAAGACATTACCAAAAACATTAAGATGGTGGCGTTGCCAGTCCTACTGTAGCGGCAGTGCTGCCATTGCTGTGGGCCCACGGGGAGTGGAGATGCAGCACTTCCGCAAGGTTCAGCCACCCTGTCAACTGCCATCAGCTCTGCATGGGCTTTAAACGGCCCATTGAGGGTGCCGATAGTGGTTTTAGTTGAAATCCTGTGACCGCGGATCTGCGCCCAAGATGATGGAACCTATTAATTGGCAGCAGCCACGAGGGGCTGCAGATTTAGGGGAAGCGGTGGACTGGAACAGGGCACCAAAAGACGGGAAGATCACACACCATCTGAGAGGGAGAAGCCAAGGAGATGACCTGTGGGGATGGTGACCATGGTGGCGGACCAGAGAGGTGGCTCTGCAGCTGAGGGACCAGTAAATGTGGTGGGCTGATGACTCGAGGCTAGGAACTTGTGGAAACTGTGGGCTGCTGGAGATGGCTGATGGGAGACTCACGCCAGGCTGCAGTCTGCTGAAGATTGGCTTGAACTGGCAGGAGGGGTACCAGGTATCTGAACCGGGATGCGAGGAGGTGCCTAGGCTGCTGAAGGGCTCCTGACTGTATCTGAGGTTTGGATCTGGAGCTCAGTTGCCAATTGTTTAGACTGGACTCTGTGTAGCTGCAGGAGCTGTGGAAGCACTGGAGGCTCAATGATTCTGGGGGGACTCTGTTTTGCTTCTCTCTTTCTCTGACTGTAAGTCTGATTGGCAATTCCTGCCGGTGGCAAATCTGTCTACCTTGCAGCAGGCAAAAAGAAATTTCATGTAATATGACACTGTTTTATTACAATAATAATAAATTGAATCTAGAATCTTCAAGTGGTATTTCTGTCCAACCCACAGAAAAAGAATCTCAGGGTTGTATGTGATGTCATATATGGAATGAATCTGAAATCTGAAAATTTGAATTCCCTCAATATTGCTTTGGTCTCTGGAGGTTGTGGCACCTCTTGACTTCTTTGGGCCTTTGTTCAAGATAACAAGGATAGCATCACCCATATTGAAAGTACTCACAAACTCAGCTGACCAAAAATGACTAATATGATAATATAGACTGGGACTATGGTTCTCAACCTTTTTTATTTCCGCTCACATACCACTTTAAGTAATCCCTATTGTTATAGGTGCTCTGTGATCAGTAAAGGAATGCTTCAGTTGGTATGTGAGTCGGAAAGGAAGGTTGAGAACCATGCTCCACACCCAATTTTTACCAAAATATTTTTCTTAAGAAAAATTGTCATTGACCCATTTCCTTTGGAGTTATGAAACCATGCACATAACGAGTCATTTCGGTACAGTGGTTTTCAAACTTTTTCTTTCCACCCACATGCCACCTTATGCAATCCCTTACTAATCGCCTATGGCATAGGGAATACTTAAAGTAGTATGTGAGTGGAAAGAAAAAGGTTGGGAACCACTAGACTAGGATATATGCAATAAATGAAAAGGATGTGGGGAGTCCTGATAAAACAAAAAAACATAGGGTAAAAGTACATAGTACCCTGAAAGCGGAGACACAAGTAGGCAAGTTGGTGATGAAGATAGATGGTACAGGACAGGCCAATTAGTACAAGTTAGACCATAAGACCACAAAATATAGGAGCAGAAATATGCAATTCAACCCATTGAGTCTGCTCCGCCCCTCCTTCATGAGCTGATCCATTCTCCCACTCTGTCCCACTCCCCAGCCTTCTCCCCATAACTTTTGATACTGACTATTCAGATAGCTATCAATCTCTGCCTTAAATACACCCAATGATCTGGCTTCCACAGCCACCCATGACAACAAAATCCAAAGGTTCACCAAACTCTGGCCAAAGAAATTCCATCGTATCTCTCTTTTAAATCACATCTACTCTATCCTGGCCTTTCAACATTTGAAATGCTTCTATGAAGTCCCCACCCACCCCCCTCATTTTTTTCAGTATCAAGGAGTACAGTATAAGAGCCATCAAATGTTCCTAATATGCTAATCCCTTTATTCCAGGAAATATTCTTGTAACTCTTCTCTGAACCTCTCCAATCCCAGCGCATCCTTTTTTAAATAAGGAGTCCAAAATTGTACCCTGTACTCCAAGTGAGGCCTCGCCAGTGCCTTATAATTCCTCAACATCTCATCCCTGCTCTTATTTCCTATTCCTCTAGATATGAATGCCAACATTGAATTCTCCTTTTTTACCACTGACTCAACTTTGTTAACCTTTAAGGTATCTTCCACGAGGAACCAAAGTCCACTTGCACCTCCGAATTTTGAATGTTCTCCACATCCAGTCTTCACTTTTATTCCTTTTTCCAAAGTGCATGAACGTACACTTTCCAACATTGTTTTCATTTCACTTCTCTGCCCATTCTCTGCAACCTCTCTATTTTCTCATCAATACCTGCCCCTCCTCCTATATTTGGCTCATCTGCAAGCTTGGTCACAAAGCCATTTATTCTATCAAATCCAAATCATTAACATAAAATGTGAAAAGAAGTGGCCCCAATACTGACTCCTGCAGTACACCACTTGAAACTGCTAGTGAACGAGTATAGGATCACTCTATTCCCGTTCTCTCTTTCTGCTGATCTGGAAATCCTCTACTTATGCAGTTTCTTTCCCAATGTTCCATAGCTCTCATTTGTGCTGCACCTTGTCAAAGGCCTTTTGAAAGTCAAAATATACAGCATTTACTTCATATCCTTTGTCTAAACTACTGCTTGTGGCTTCCTCAAAAATTAGCAGTAGGCTTGTCAGGCAAGATTTTACATTAAGGAAATCATTCTGAGTTTGGCATTCTTTGTTATGCATTTCCAGGTACTCCAGACAATCAACACTTAACAACTTCCTAACTACCAATATGAGGCTAATAGAGCGATAATTTCCTTTCTGCTGCCTCATTGCCTAGAAGAGTGGCTGGATGAGTTTCATATCTGCCCCCAGCTTTAGGCCAGGCAAAGATGGTGAAAATGAACAGTGAGAAGGTCAGCATGGGTATATGCCTGACCTTTTATAATGTTTTCAATTATTTATTGGTTTGTACCAATGAGAATATTTTGATTCTTGTTCCATAGATCCTCCGATGAGGAGGATCTAATTCCCAAGACTTTTTAAACTTATTTTGAAGTCCTGGATGTAATGTCAATAATCTATCATTTATAATCTGAATTAATCCTTGCTGAGGAGGATTCAATTGAAAAATATTAACAACTAGATCAGGTGGATAAACAAATGGTAAGTCAGGTAATATGGTATTTAAGAAATTTCTAATCTGTAAATATAAAAAAAAATTGATAAGTCATATTTACTTGCCAGCTGTTTAAAAGACATTAAAAAACCTACAAAAATTTGCAAAATAAATAATACGTTAAACTGATGAATACTTCTTCAATATGTGCCCAACATTCATTAATCCAATTCAGAGTGTTGCATCGTGTTTAAATGTTTCAATGGTTCTCTCATATTAGGTCTTGTTTGAGTTCAGTAAAAAAATTAGATATCACATATTTGATTAATTGGTGAAATTTGAAGATACATGGCAACCTTTTATGTCTTATTTTCATTTGAAGTGAATGTTTTTAATGTGATTAGATGTGTTCTTCCAGATGAGATAGTCTTACCTTAGTATGAATCAAAAGCTACAATATACATTGGAACCCTCAGGATAAGATGCTCAGATTTTTTTTTTGTTAATTTTCTTTTTTTCAATAGAGAAGTACATTTTTATGATATATAAATAATATTTTTGATGTCTTTTCTGTCTTCACCCAGTGCAGTGGAAGGGGGGACCGAATTTATACTATTTGAATTTTGATCTTGATATACATATATGATGTTGTATTTTCAGTTTCATTCTCTTCTTCATTGTACTGTACTTACTATAAAAACTAATAAAAAAGATTGAAAAGTTTGATGCATCTAGTTGAATCATTTTGAAATATGTCCAACTACTTCAAAATCAGTGAAAGTCTTTGCTTGCCCACATCAGACCTATTCCTTGATTGGCGCCCATTCTACCCTTTGGATCCCACTCAAGCATGGAAAATTATCTTGCTCGGAACTCTGTAGAGAGAAGAGTTAAGTCCAGTCAGGTGGCCATCATGAGTGCAGTAGGATCTAGCCCCATATCTCATTCGTTAAGTGGCATGTTTGATAGTTAGGCGCACTCTCAGTACTGCACTAATTTGTTAGACTACATTGTCTGATTAAAAAGCAATCATTTCTATTATTTGAACTTTGCTACATTTGGAAACTTAAGATGGAAATGTCAAAATAAAAACACCAGGAGGGCGACCTGAAGCAATGGAATATGAACAGTTAAAAAATATATTTGAAGAAGATGGTTGTCATCTCCAAGCTGAATGTATATGACAGGATAACCATAGAGTGTGAAATTACATTTAATAACATCGCTGCTGTGGAGCTAATCCTGATATCAGAGCAAGATGAGATGGCCCATTTGCATTAATAATTATAGCTTGCTGATGTTGAGTTCAAGGAATGGTGATGAAATCCTAACAGGATTTAGCATTGACAATTACCAATAGACCATAAGACTTCTGCATAAGAAAAAAATCTTGTTTGCTCTCAGTGCGGAATGAATTGTTTCTTAAGTTTTAAATTATCATTGCAAAATGGCACTGGCCAATTGAGTTGAATGACCTCATTGTAATTTATAATTTCCATGTTACTGTGAAAGTAGGTGATCGTGTAGCCACATATTTATGTGCCTGTTCCAGTTTAGTTACTGGATCAAAAATGTCATCAAGGATATTCAAGTTCAAGTTCAAGTTTATTTGTCATCCCATTGTACCAGAACAACCCATCAAAACAGTGTTTCCCGGTCCACAGTGCAAAACATGTACAGACTCAACACACATACAGTTAAATGATGCATATACATGGTACCTATATTAAAATAAATATTCTTAATAAATGGTAGAGTCACGGAGAATTGTTTTGGCAGTCACGTAGCAGACTGAGAAAGAAGCTGTTTCTCAGCCTGCTGGTCCTGTCTCTGATACTTCTGTACCTCTTTCCCAATGGGAACAGCTATAAGATGGTGTGGGTTTGGTGGTAAGGGCCCTCCTTGATTTTGTGAGCCCTTTTTAAACAATGATCCTGATAAATCCCATCAGTAGGTTGGAGGATTTAGATGGATTAGGAGAATGTGCAGAGAATTGACAAATAAAATGTATTGTTGGAAAGTGTATGGTCATGTACTTTGGTAGAAGAAATAAACCAACAGTCTATTTTCTAAATGGGGAGAAATTTAAAAATTACCAGATGCAAAAAAGTCATCATACAGGAAAGCTCAAAGGTAAACTACTGAAGAAGGCAAATGCAATGCTGGCCTTCATTTCAAGAGGAATAGAATACAAGAGCAGGGATGTAATTTTGAGGCTTTATAAGGCACTGGTGAGACCTCACTTTGAATCTTGTGAGCAGTTTTGGGCTCCTCATTTAAGAAAGGATGTGTTGACATTGGAGAGGGTTCAGAGGAGGTTCACAAGGGTGATTCTGGGAATTAAGAAAGTTTGATATCTCTTGGCCTGAACTTGTTGGAATTTAGGAGAATATCGGGCTGTGGGGGGTGGGGGGGGTCGCATTGAAACATTTTGAATATTGAAAGGCATGGACAGAATAGATGTACAAAAGTTGTTTCCCATGATGGGAGAGTCTAGGATAAAGGGGCGCATCTACAAGATTGAAGGGTGTCCACTTAGAACAGAGATGCTGAAGAATTTCTTTAGCTAGAGGGTGGTAAATCTATGGAATTTGTTGCCACAGGTGGTTGTGGCGTCCAGGTCATTTAAAGAAGAGATTGATAGGTTCTTGGTTAGCCAAGGCATCAAAGGATTTGGGGAGAAGGCCGGACAGTGAAGTTGAGTGGGAAAATGGATCAGCTCATAATTGACTGGTGGAATGGACAGAATGGGCAGAATAGCTTATTTCTGCTCCTATGTCTTATGGCCTTTTGGTATGTTTCTGTCCAGATTAAAGGCAAGACGAGCAGGTGTAAAGAACCTTGGTTTCAAAATATATTGAGGACCTGGTAAAGTAACAAGGAGTTCATGAAAGGTATAGGCAGCAAGGAACAAACAAGGAACTTTAAGGAGTATAAGAAATGCAAGAAAACAATGAGGAAGGAAATCAGGAGAGCTAAAAGGGATGAAGTTGCTCTGGTGAATAGGGTGAAGAAGAATAGCCAATGCTACTACAAATACAGTATATTAAGAATGGAAGGATAGCAAAGAACAAAATTGATCTTCCAATCAGAGATTACATCTAATCATAGAGCCAAAAGAGATAGGAGAGATCTTATTTTTTTTGTATCTGTATTGACTCAGGAGATGTTCTCTGAATCTATGGAATTGTGGAAACAGATCAATGAGGTCATGCATACTATACAGATTACTGAGGAGGAAGTGCTTGCTATCTTGACATAAATAAGGGTGGATAAATCCCTAGGATCTGTCAAGATAGTACCTCAGACCTTTAGAGAGGCTTGTGCGGAAATTGTAGGGGTCCCTGCATAGGTAATTAAAGTGTACTTAGGCACAGGTGAACTGCTGGAAGATTGGCAAATAATTAATGTTGTTCTATTGCCTAGGGAAGGCTCAAAGAAAAATTTAGAAAATTATAGACTGGTGAGCCTAATATCAGTAGTGGTTAAGTTATTGGACAGTATCACAAGAGACTGCATATTTCAGTATTCAGGTAGACAGAGGTTGATGGGGACATTCAACATAACGAATTTTAGGATAATATGGTAAGTTGGATGAGATATTGGATTTGTGGGAGAAGGCAGAGAGTGGAAGCAGAGGATTGCCTCTCTTACTTGAGAGCTGTGACTAGTGATGTGCCTCAGGGATAAGTGCAGAGTTCATTCCTGTCCACAATGACAATGTGGTAAATTGGATCAGCAAATTTAGCAATGACATTAAGATGAGGGATGTAGTGGACAGCAAGGAAAGTTTTCAAAGCTAGCAGTGAGATCTTTTAAATAGTTGATAGAACTTAATGTGGACAAATGTGAGGTGTGCACTTTGGGAGGACAAACCATGGTGGGATTTATATGATAAATAGTAGAATGTAATAGAACAGAGGAATCTGGGAATACAGATACATAATTCTTTGAAAGTGGCATCACAGGTAGATGGGTTTGTAAAAAAACCGTATGACACATTGGTGTTCATAAATCAAAGTAATGAGTGTATGTTTTGGGATGTCACATTGAAGTTGTTTAAGACATTGGTGAGACCAAATTCGGAGTATTGTGTGTAGTTTTGGGCACCTACCTACAGAAAAATATCAAGGAGTGGAGAGACAATTTACTAGGATGTTGCTTGGAGTTAACGAGCTGACACATCGGAAAAGGTTGAATAGATTAGGACTTGATTCCCTGGAGGATCAGAGAATGAGGGAAGATGTAATAGAGGTATATAAAATTATGAAGGATATATTTTTTAGGCCACCACAAGCTATCAGCCTTTTGGGCCCATGAGTCCATGCTTCCCAATTACACCTAATTGACCTACAACCCCAGTACCTTTTGTAGGATAGGAGGAAAGCAGAGCACCCGGAGGAGATTCACGTAGACACAGGGAAGATGTACAAACTCCTTATAGACATTGCCAGATTTGAGCCCCGATTGCAGGCGTTGTAACAGCATTGGGCCTAACTACTATTCTAACTGTACTGTTCTTCTTCTTTGGCTTGGCTTCGCGGACGAAGATTTATGGAGAGATAATGTCCACGTCAGCTGCAGGCTCATTTGTGGCTGACAAGTCCGATGTGGGACCGGCAGACACGGTTGCAGTGGTTGCAAGGGAAAATTGGTTGGTTGGGGTTGGGTGTTGGGTTTTTCCTCCTTTGTCTTTTGTCAGTGAGGTGGGCTCTGCGGTCTTCTTCAAAGGAGGTTGCTGCCCCCTGAACTGTGAGGCGCCAAGATGCACGGCTTGAGGCGATATCAGCCCACTGGCGGTGGTCAATGTGGCAGGCACCAAGAGATTTCTTTAGGCAGTCCTTGTACCTCTTCTTTGGTGCACCTCTAACTCAGTGGCCAGTGAAGAGCTCGCCATATAACACGATCTTGGAAAGGCGATGGTCCTCCATTCTGGAAACGTGACCTACCCAGCGCAGTTGGATCTTCAGCAGCGTGGATTTGATGCTGTTGGACTCTTCCATCTCGAGTACTTCGATGTTGGAAATGAAGTCGCTCCAATGAATGTTGAGGATGGAGCGGAGACAACGCTAGTGGAAGCGTTCTAGGAGCCGTAGGTGATGCCGGTAGAGGACCCATGATTCGGAGCCGAACAGGAGTGACAACGGCTCTGTATACGCTAATCTTTGTGAGGTTTTTCAGTTGGTGGTTTTTCCAGACTCTTTTGTGTAGTCTTCCAAAGGCGCTATTTGCCTTGGAGAGTCTGTTGTCTATCTCATTGTTGATCCTTGCATCAGATGAAATGGTGCAGCCGAGATAGGTAAACTGGTTGACTGTTTTGAGTTTTGTGTGCCCGATGGAGATGTGGGGGGGCTGGTAGTCATGGTGGGGAGCTGGCTGATGGAGGACCTCAGTTTTCTCTAGGCTGACTTCCAGGCCAAACATTTTGGCAGTTTCCGCAAAACAGGACGTCAAGCGCTGAAGAGCTGGCTCTGAATGGGCAACTAAAGCGGCATTGTCTGCAACCCTTTTTCAGCAGAGGGACAGCCTGAAGACTACCTGGATGCATCCCTGATCCAAACATTGGCACATCCTGGACTATGTCCTGGTGCGAGAAAGAGACAAACGAGATGTGCTCCACACCAGGGTCACGCCCAGCGCTGAATGCCACACTGACCACTGGCTGGTTCGCTGCAAGCTCAACCTTCACTTCAAGCCAAAGTCCAGTTACAGTAAAGCCCCCAGAAAGAGGTTCAATGTTGAAAACTTGCAGTCAGACGAAGTGAGAGGAAACTTGCAGGCAAACCTCAAAGCAAAGCTCGAGGATGCAATCCGCCTCACGGACTCATCCCCTGAAACCCTCTGGGATCAGCTGAAGACTGCCATACTGCAATCCACTGAAGAGGTACTGGGCTTCTCCACCAGGAAAATCAAGGACTGGTTCGATGAAAACAACCATTAAATCCAGGAGCTGCTGGCAAAGAAGCGATCTGCCCACCAGGCTCACCTTGCAAAGCCTTCCAGGCCAGAGAAAAAATGAGCCTTCCATCTCGCCTGAACTTAAAACTCCGGGAGATCCAAAATGAGTGGTGGACTAGCCTCGCCAAACGAACCCAGCTCAGCGCGGTCATTGGCGACTTCAGGCGTTTCTACGAGGCTCTAAAGGCTGTGTACGGCCCCTCACCCCAAGTCCAAAGCCCGCTGCGCAGCTCAAACGGCAAATTCCTCCTCAGCGACAAGATCTCCATCCTCAACCGATGGTCAGAACACTTCCAATCTCTTTTCAGTGCCAACTGTACTGTATTGATAGGGTAAATGCAAAGAGGCTTTTTCCACTGAGGTTCAGTTAGGCAAGCACAAGAGGAAATAGGTTGAGAGTAAAAGATGAAATGTTTAAAGAGACTTGGGAAGACTTCTTCACTCATAGGATGGTGAGAGTGTGGAGTGAGCTGACAGCGAAGATGGTGGATGCAGGTTTGATTTTGACATTGAGAGACGATTGGACAGCCAGATGAATAGTAGGAATGGAGGGTTATACTCTAGGTGCAGGTCGATGGGAATAGGCAGAATAAGTAATTTGGAATTGTTTATATGGATTGCAGGGCCTGTTTCAGTGTTCTATGATTCCATGGGTGAAGAACTGTAAGATTGGAAGGAGGCTAATGTTCCGCCATTGTATAGAAATGGCAGCAAGGACAAGCCAGCGAATGTGCTTGACATCAGTGGTTGAAAATTTGTTGGGGGGGCATTTCTTAGGGAGAGGATTTACAGTTGCCTCACCTTTATCCGGGATCAACGGGACCAGATACCTGCCATTGTTCAGAATCTTCCATATTTTGGAATCATTTTGATTTTGATCCTTTAAGTAGATGCCTTGCTCCTTGCCCCTGCTGCCTGTTCCCCCCAGCCATTAATCAACCAACCCCCCCAACACCCCCAGCCATCTGTCCATCGTCCTCCCCCCCCCACACCCCAGGGCCAGTTCCAGCCTATTTTGCACCCTAGGCTGGGCTGAGTTCAAGGTGGTGGAGTGCTGGCCAGGCTGAGCTATGGTTCAATGTACACCATACAGGAGGCTCTCAACCAGCACATGTCAGGTGGAGGTCAAAAGCGATGGGGTGGCCCAGGAACTCAGCCAAAAGTGCGGCCAGCATTGGCTGCTTGGAGCCAGCGGCCAAGTGAGACAGAAGATCGGACACAAGGTGCAGAGCTAGAGGAGGAGTGGGCCGTTGGGGCGGTGGAACAGAGAGTCAGGCCAGCCGTCAGGCACACCCCGGCAGTGCTGTGCCCCCATCAGTCCCCCCAACTAACTCCTGATGTGACAGCAGGGGGTGCAGTGCTGCTGAGCCCTGGGTTTATGGAGCGGTGACCACTCAATGCAAGAGTAATGGCCGTCTTCCTTACCCATAATCCTCCACGCAGCTGGAACTCCTCTGCCAGCACTAGACCAGTTCCAGCTGCATGGGGGTATTATAGGTAAGGAAGGCAGCCATTGCTCCCACATTGAGCCAGCCGTCACCTGCTTCTCTCCCACCAGGAGAAAAAAATGCCAGTTTTTGGAGGTTGCCCGTGTTCAGAATCCTGGATAAAAGGTTATGCACCTGTACAAACATTTTAATAGTCAGGGACTTATTGCACACAGTCAACATGGATTCATACATTTACAAATAATGTTTTTTGAAGACAAAATGGATGGATTAGAGTGGGGCAGTTGATGCTGAATATTATGTATATTTTGACTGAGCAAAGGCTTTGACAAGGTCCTATATGGCAAATCCGTCTGATAATGTTAATCACATGGAATCCAGAGTGAGCTGGTCCATTGGATTCAAAACTGACCTATGAAAGGTGGCATAGGATAGTCATAGAAGGATGTTTTTTGTTTGTTTGGAGGCTTTGGAGCCAGGGGTCACCTTTGGATCCACTGTTGTTTGTCATCAAAATCATGAATTTTGATGACAATGTGGTTAATTTAATTAATAAATTTACAAATGACCCCAAAACCGATGATGCAGTGGAGAGTGAATATTATCAGCCTTCGATTTGGATCAGTAACTGCTTCATGAACCCAATTTATATCAGAAGGCCATGTATCTTTCAAATGAACTTAAAAGAAAGATTTTGTTTTTATTACTTCTATTAATCATCTTTTCTCTGGCATGGGATTGGGTGGGGCGGTGTTCTGTTCTATCAGAGATGCTCTTTTTTGATGGCCTGTTAAATGGGGGTCCTGGGTATCTTTGATGAATGGTGAGGTCCCACACTGGACACTTTGCCACATGATTTAGACTGACACTTCCAGATAGCTTTGAAAATAAAAGGACACACAGAAGATCTCTTTCAGTTGAGGCATTAAATCAGTTGGCCATCCTGGCACTGTTTTGAAAAATCGTAGAGTTTGTCACAATCTTATGGTTGATGCTTGACTCTAAATCAAGATCTAATTCAGGTTCTTTGGTTATTATCACTTTGCTGTTTATAGGAGCCTACTGTTCAAAAATTGGCAGCAATGCTCCTCACATTGCATCAGTAGACTTGCATTATATTTCAATGTGCTTAGGTTGGAAAAGTTAACAAAATATGTCCTTCCTTACTAGGGCAAATTTATTTTTAAGAAAACCTTTGGATAGTTTTCTTCAGCCAACCTCAGTGTAGTCATTCCTTCACTGACTCTCAATTTTGTTCACCTGCCTCATTAATCTCGTATTCATTTATATTGACAAATTTTTTGGTCTTGGGTTTAATGAATTTATTTTGAGATAAGTACAATTACATAATCTGTCTCTGTTAATTTAATTTTCCAAGCGAAGTGTCTTTTTGAAATGTTCCCTTATCTTCATCTTCGTACATATTTTACGTGAAACAGATGCCAAGTAATGAATCAGACTTTTGTATATATTTAGAAATGAATGTACATTCAGGCAGTTTCACAAGTCAAGAATGAGCAGACATGCAGATTGGCGAGAATTCCAAGTATCCGCTCATTTTATAATAGTAAAGAACATTACCAGTTTCAAAATGCCCCTTCTTAATGGAGAAGACAAAGTGGAGATGCATGTTGAAACTTTTGCAGAGAGCCCTTTACTAAGGACAGCTAGCATATGATGTAGAGAAACTGCTTTGAGAATATTCAACCTCTCCCAAGCAGACTAATTGAGATCTTGGACTAATTCTTATCAAAGGGTTGACGCACCGTTGATATTCAAATCTCAACCATTGATTGATTGTATGACTTCCAACTCAAACATGATGGGAAAGCACCAACCATCATGACAAAAATGGAAATTTATTCAGTAATATATCTTCATTAATAGCACAATTTCCCATCTTCAGCAAAATTATCTGCAAGCATGAACATCCACCTAAATACTAATTATATTCAAATCTATGTCTGTTGTCCTTCTGTGTTCAGATGAAACTTTGGTCTGGTAATGTTTGCTTCCTTTGGTTCAGGTCAAACTAAGGCAGGACTTATCTTATGAATGGTAAGGTCCTGAGAGTGTTGCAGAACAAAGAGTCTTAGGTTATGGATACATGTTGTCATGTAAGTGGCAATGCACTGAAGAAGGCATTCAGTATGCTTGCCTTCATCGGTCTGGATATTGAGCACAGGAGAAGGGATGTCATGTTACAAATGTACAAGACTTTCTTTATGCACAGTTTTGTTTATCCAGCTGTGGGAACCATATAATTAAGCTGGAAAAGCTACAGAAAACATTCCTAGTAACATATTCATGAATGGAATGTTTGAATTAAATGGAGAGGTTGGATAGGGTGAGATTTTTCTCACTAGGTCAAAGAAGGTCAAAAGAGGATCATACAGAGTTTTATTAATCATAAGGAGTATCGATAAAGTAAATAGTCATGGGCTTTGCGCCAGTATGGAGGAATTTAAAACTATTTTAAAATGGTAACAACCCTTCTGGACCATGATTTGCGCTGCCCAAATACACCACTTAACCTACTAACACTGAATAGTTTTGGAACTTGGGAAGGAACCAGAGCACCTGGAGGAAATTCTCACAGTCACGGGGAGAACCGACGAACTCCGTACAGCCAATGGCAGATTCGAGCCTGGGTTCACTGATGCTGTTGATGGTAACAACTGCACTAACTCTGCAACCCGCAGGGCACGGATTTAGAGAGAGGGTATAAGATTTACGGTACCGGATGTAAACAGCGTCTTCATTGTTGAGGTCACACCAAGACACAAGAGCAACTTGTCTGTGAACTACTCTTTGCAGACGATGCCGCTTTAGTTGCCCATTCAGAGCCAGCTCTTCAGTGCTTGAAGTCCTGTTTTGTGGAAACTGCCAAAATGTTTGGCCTGGAAGTCAGCCTGAAGAAAACTGAGGTCCTCCATCGGCCAGCTCCCCACCATGACTACCAGCCCCCCCACATCTCCACCGGGCACACAAAACTCAAAACGGTCAACCAGTTTACCTATCTCGGCTGCACCATTTCATCGGATGCAAGGATCGACAACGAGATAGACAACAGACACGCCAAGGCAAATAGCGCCTTTGGAAGACTACACAAAAGAGTCTGGAAAAACAACCAACTGAAAAACCTCACAAACACTAGCGTATACAGAGCCTTTGTCATACCCACACTCCTGTTCGGCTCCGAATCGTGGGTCCTCTACTGGCATCACCTATGGCTCCTAGAACGCTTCCACCAGCGTTGTCTCCGCTCCATCCTCAACATTCATTGGAGCGACTTCCTTTCCAACATCGAAGTACTCGAGATGGAAGAGGCTGACAGCATCGAATCCACGCTGCTGAGAATCCAACTGCGCTGGGTAGGTCACGTCTCCAGAATGGAGGACCATCGCCTTCCCAAGATCGTGTTATATGGCGAGCTCTTCACTGGCTACTGAGACAGAGGTGCACCAAAGAAGAGGTACAAGGACTGCCTAAAGAAATCTCTTGGTGCCTGCCACATTGACCACCGCCAGTGGGCTGATATCGCCTCAAACCGTGCATCTTGGCGCCTCACAGTTCAGGGGGCAGCAACCTCCTTGGAAGAAGACCGCAGAGCCCACCTCACTGTCAAAAGACAAAGGAGGAAAAACCCAACACCCAACCCCAACCCACCAATTTTCCCTTGCAACCACTGCAACCGTGTCTGCCTGTCCCGCATCGGACTTGTCAGCCACAAACGAGCCTGCAGCTGACGTGGACATTACCCCTCCATAAATCCTCGTTCGCGAAGCCAAACCAAAGAAAAGAAGAAGATAAGATTTACCCTTTCCCACACTGGAAGATGCCAAAGAAAGTGGTAAAATTATAACATTGAAAATACAGGTACAAGGTTAGGAAGAGTTTGGAAGGATATGGCCAAATACAGGCAAAGGGGACTTGCTTGGTCAGCATGAACAGGTTGGGCCAAAGGGTCTTTTCCCACACTGTCAATCTCCATGATTCTATGACTCTGACTTTCTCAAATGCTGTTAAGATTTTTTGTTTAAATTTATTAAAAAAAAAACCACCTGGTTCATTCTTGTCCTTCAAGAAAAGTATTTGCTGTTGATATTCGGTGAACTCTTAACTGGGCTCCAGAGAGATGACTGTAACTTGTTCCTAAAGTACAGGTGAACGTTAGAAACTGGGTGGATTTGTGCAGAAATACTTGTTCAACAGTCAGCATAGACACATTGCCCAAGGAGCTTGTTTCTGTGCTGTACCTTTCCATTACCCCTTTTACACTGCTGTTAAAAGCCAGGAATTAACTGCCTTTTAACCTGTGTGATCAGGATGAATGCAGGATGGTGGAATCATTTTCATCCCACGTATTACCCGGAAAGGTAGGTAGCAACAGAGCCAATGCATTTCACACCAGCTCCTGACCTGGCTTTTCTTGATTCAGTGTGAAAAGCCCGACATGCTTTAAACACGGGTGGCTCACATGCCAATCTGTGTCAAAGGGGTACATGACTCTGTGGAAATCAAACATTTACCTTTCTTAAAACTGTGTTAAATTTGTTCATTTATCTTAATAAGCTGGTATTATCTCCATAATAATTATTTCAAGCACTTTCCCAATGACAGTTGCTTGGCTGTCTGGTCTATAGCTGTCTGTTCTATGTCTACCTCCTTTCTTGTATAGTGGTGTTAGATCTGCAATTATTTGGGGCAGATGATTATATTGGATAGGGCAACGGGCTAGACAGGCTGAGTGGCCTAGTTCCACATCCATTTTCATTTTTTGGTAGATTATAACCCGTGTATCCACAATATCCACAGGGCTTTGTTTTACTGGATCTAAGGGGCTTGTCAAGCTCTTAGTTTAAGTCATTCTCCAGTGTTTCTTTCTGTAGTGAAAGAGGTAAAGATCCTTAGTCACCAATTTCAGCAATTTCAGACCAATACCACACATTCTGATAGTACACTATCACATGCAATTTTACAAGCCATATTCATTTCGTCTACAGAGCTGGAATTGATTGTCTGAAATCATTTTGTCTCTCCCTTGATTGATTACGCACCATGTTGGTTCCACAGAACCTGGACACACCCTTCGAACAATCAGGATCATCGTTGCCAAATCTTTTTTGTCCATTAATGATTACTGTAATAATCGTTCTTATATGCCCCACTATCTCTTGATACTTTTCCTTACATTTTGGAGGGACTATACAATGTTGCCACCAAATGACATTATTTTACTTTTTCTTATCTCCATCCAAACTGATTCTAATTGACCACCTGAATCAATATCGATCTGTATCACTGCAGTAATGTCATCCTTTTTCATTAAAACAACTTCACTTCCTTTTCATTTTCACAAGATCTCAAGACAAAGGAAAAGAACCAGGCCACTAGGCCCATCGAGTCTGTTCTGTAAATCTACACTAAGCGACTCTACACTAGTTCCAATTTCCAGCCTTTCCTCCATATCCCTTGATACATAGAAACATAGAAACATAGAAGATAGGAGCAGGAGTAGGTAATTCGACCCTTCGAGCCTGCTCCGCCATTCAACGAGATCATGGCTGATCTTAAAGTTCAGTACCCCATCCCTGCCTTCTCTCCGTAACCTTTAATACCCTTATACTGAAGAAATAGATCTAATTCCCTCTTAAATATATTTAATGAACCTGCCTCTACTGCCCTCTGTGGCAATGAATTCCACAGATTCACCACCCTCTGGGTCAAGAAATTCCTCCTCATCTCGGTCCTAAATGGTTTGCCCATTATCCTCAAACCATGGCCCCGGGTTCTGGATTTCCCATCCTTGGAAACACCCCATCTGTATCCATTCTGTCCAGTCCTGCCAGAATTTTATAGGTCTCTATGAGATCCCCTCTCAATCTTCTAAACTCCAGCGAGTACAATCCCAATTTGCGCAATCTTTCCTCATAAGTCATTCCTGCCATTCCAGGTATCAGCCTGGTGAATCGCCTCTGCACTCCCTCCATTGCAAGAACATCCTTCCTTAGATCAGGTGACCAAAACTGCACACAATACTCCAGGTGGGGTCTCACCAAGACCCTGTACTGCTGCAGTAAGGTATCCTTGTTCCTATACTCAAATCCTCTTGATATGAAGGCCAACATAACATTTGCCTTTTTAACCGCCTGCTGTACCTGCATGCTCGCCTTCAGAGACTGATGTACAAGTACCCCTAGGTCTCTCTGCACTTCCCCATCTCTTAATCTATTGCCATTCAAATAGTAAACTGCCCTCCGGTTTGTATTACCAAAGTGGATAACCTCACATTTATCCACATTGTAGTGCATTTGCCATGTTTCTGCCCAGTCCCTCAATTTATCCAAATCACACTGGAGCTTCCTGACCCCCTCTTCCGTGCACACAACCCCTCCTAGCTTAGTGTCATCTGCAAATTTGGAGATATTACATCCAATCCCCTCATCTAGATAATTAATGTAAATTGTGAACAGCTGGGGTCCCTGTACAGATCCCTGTGGTACCCCACTGGTCACCGCCTGCCACTCAGAAAACGAGCCATTTATCCCAACTCTCTGTCTTCTACCTGCCAGCCAGTTCTCAATCCACATCAATACTTTGCCCCCAATCCCTTGAGCCTTGATTTTGGAAGCCAGTTGTTTATGCGGGACCTTATCGAAGGCCTTTTGGAAGTCCAGGTACACCACATCCACTGGCACTCCCCCATCTATTTTACCTGTCACCATCTCAAAGAATTCCAATAGATTTGTCAAGCACGATTTATCTTTTGTAAATCCATGTTGACTCCGTCTGATTCCCTTCTCTGCTAGTCATATGCTCCGCTATTACATCCTTAATAATGGATTCCTTCATTTTGCCCAATACTGATGTAAGGCTCAAAGGGCCGATAATTCCCCGCTTTTTCTCTACCCCCCTTTTTAAATAGTGGGGTAACACCCTCTAATCCATGGGTACTGATCCTGAGTCTATCGAGTTCTGGAAAATAATTCTTAAAGCATCTGCTATCTGAATGGCCACTTCCTTGAGTACCCTAGGATGTAGATTATCAGGCCCTTGGGATTTATCTGCCTTCAATCCCATCAATTTCCCCATGACCATGTCCTTAGAGATACTGATTTCTTTCAGTTCCTCCCTTGCATTAGTCTCTGTTTCCCAACATCTTTGGGAGGTTATTTGTATTCTCCCTTGTAAAACCAGAACTAAAGTAAGAATTTAATTGGTCTGCCATTTCCTTATTCCCTATTATATATTCCCCTGATTCCGACTGCAAAGGACCTACTCTGGATTTCACCAATCTTTTCCTCTTGACATATTTATAAAAGCTTTTGCACTCGGTTTTTATATTTGCCGCAAGCTTACTTTCATAATTTATTTTTGTTCTCTTGATTAATCCCTTTGTCCTCCTTTGGTGCATCTTGAACTGCTCCCAGTCTTCGGTTGCGGTACTTTTTTTGGCCACTTGATATGCTCTCTCTTTGGACCTAATGCTGTCTCTAATTTCCCTTGTTATCCACGGTTGAGTCACCTTTTTTGGTTTATTTTTATGCCAAACCGGTATAAACGATTTTTGCAACTTCTCCATTAGATCTGTGAATGCTGTCCAATGTCTATCCACAGTCAACTCCCCCATAAACACCACCCAATCAATCTTACTCAACTCCTGTCTCATATCATCATAATTCAGGACCTTAGTCTCGGTTTTAATTTCATCACTCTCCATGTCGAGTGAGAATTCGATCATATTGTGATCGCTCCTACCCAAAGGGCCTCGTACAACAAGATTGTTGATTAGCCCCTTATCATTGCATAATACCCAATCTAAAATGGCCTGCTCCCGAGTTGGTTCCTCGACATATTGGTCTAGATAACCGTCCTGTAAACATTCAAGGAATTCCTCCTCCTCAGTATTTTTACTATTTTGGCTAGTCCAATCTATATGCAAATTAAAGTCTCCCATGATGACAGCTGTTCCCTTATTGCACGCTTTTCTAATTTCTCTTTTAATGCCTTCCCTCACCTCTACACTACTATTTGGAGGCCTATATACCACCCCCACTAACGTTTTCCGCCCCTTGCTATTCCTCATTTCTACCCATATAGATTCCGCATTTTCTGAGTTAATATCCTTCCTGTCAATCGTGTCGGTCCCTTCTCTCACCATCAATACTACCCCACCCCCTTTTCTTTCTTGCCAATCCCTCCTAAATATCGTATACCCCGGGATGTTAAGTTCCCAGGCTTGCCCACCCTGCAGCCATGTTTCTGTAATCCCAATCAAATTATATTTGTTTGTCTCAATTTCCACAGCTAATTCATCTGCCTTGTTCCGAATGCTTCTTGCATTAAGATATAAAGCCTTCAGATTTGCTTTTTTCACCCTCCTTGCTCTTTCTGATTTTTTACTTTCGCTGCCTAACCTAACTTTTCCTGTTTTATCTTTTCTGTACTTTGCCCTATCATACAGGTTCGCACCCCCCTGCCAAATTAGTTTAAACCGCACCCGACGGCTGTACCAAACCTAGCTGCCAATATATTGACCCCTTTTGGGTTTAGGTGTAACCCATCCTTCTTGTAGAGGTCATGGCTTCCCCAAAAGAGATCCCAATGATCCAAGAAGCCAAAACCCTGTCCTTTGCACCAGCCCCTCAGCCACACATTCATTTTTCTTAATCTTCCATTTTTGTCCTCAGTTGCACTTGGCACAGGTAGCGAACCAGAGATCACCACCCTGGCTGTCCTATTTCTTAGTTTCTGTCCTAGCTCTCTGTAATCCTTTTTCAGTACTTCCTCCTTTTTATCTATGTCATTGGTACCCACATGTACCAAGACATCAGGCTGTTCGCCTTCCCCTTTTAGAATACTCTGGACCCGATTTGAGATATCCCGCACCCTTGCACCAGGGAGGCAGCACACCATGCGGGCATACCTATCTGGCTCACAGAATCTCCTGTCTGTATTTCTGACAATGGAGTCCCCAATGACCACTGCATTCCTCTTTACCTTTTGGTCCACCATGCCAGGCTCAGTGCCAGCGACCTGGTCACTGCTGCCAGCTTCTGTCAGGTCATCTCCCTCAACAGCATCCAACAAAATATACCTGTTACTGAGAGGGATATTCACAGGTGTGCTCTCCATTTTCCTGGTATTTTTCTTCCCACCCCTGACAGTTACCCACTTACCTGACACATCTGGTCTTGGGGTAACTATGTCCCTGAAAGTTGAATCTATCAACTCCTCACTCTCCCTTACCAGCCGTAGGTCCTCAAGTTGCAGCTCCAGTTCCCCAACTCGGTCCTTAAGGAACTGCATCTCGGTGCACCTGACGCAGATGTGGCTATTTGGGAGGGTGGGACTCACCCATGGTTCCCACATCTGGCATCCAGTACAAAGCACTAACCCCATCGGCATGACTGAGGTAAAATAATGCCACTTACCCTTCTCCTCGCCTGCTTTTGCCTAAGCCTGTTGAGCCAAAGGCTAGAAGTCCACTCCTTCAGTGCCCCACTCACTCAGTGCGCCGCTCCTCGCTGGCCGCTCCCTCCCCTTTTACTCCTTTTACTGGCCCCTTGACCAATTAACCCAGTCACTCTCTCCAAGCTCCTGCTCCTCTGACTCACAGCTCAAACTCCAGCTGTTGCCTCCTCAGACTCCCAGCCCAATTTGAGTAGGCCCAAGCCCCAGCAAGCCCTTGTATTTAACTGCTTACCTCCACGTCACTCTCTCCGAGCTTCTCCTCCTTCGACTCCCAGCTCGAATTTACATATAGATTGGACCAGCCAAATGAGTAAGTCCAGCTATTTATTCTACTCACCCTCTGATGCTGTCTCTTGGCTCCTCCTCCTCTCACCCGACACCAGGCACTGACTCACTGTCTCCTCCGACCCTGAGTCTAACCTTTCTGACCCTCACTAACGAGATACTTGTCTATTTCTTGTTTAAATACTCCCAGTGATTCTGGCTTCCACTGCTGTATGCGGCAGCGAGTTCCATAGATCCACGACCCTCTGGTTGAAGAAGTTCTTCCTCATCTCTGATTTAAATGGATAACTTCTAAGTTTCAGACTATGACCCCTTTTCCTCTATTCACCATCATCTTACCTGCATCCACCCTATCTAAACCTTTCAAAATATGAAATGTCTCTTTGAGATCTCCTCTTATTCTCCCACACTCCAATGAATACAACCCAAGAGCTGCCAAAAGCTCCTCATACGTTAGCCTTTGCTTTCCGGGAATTATCCTAGTAAATTTCCTCTGCACCCTCTCAAACAACATCACATGTTTTCTAAAATAGAGGGCCCAAAACTGCACACAGTACTCTAAATGAGGTCTCACCAGTGCCCCATAGAACCTCATTGTTAGAAACAGAATTACCTTTAAAGAAATTGCTCGAGACAAAAATTGAGAACAAAGAACATTTATTATACAACAATGCAAAGTTGGGTGCTTTCCCCTTACCCTGGGAATACCCACATACACTGGGGCTCACCCAACTTTTATACAGTTTATCTCAGTATAGGAATAACCCCCCCCCCCCTTACATTCTTCTGCCTTCTGCTGGAGAGGTTTGGCATTAGGCAATCCTGCCTGCCTACGTGCTGTTTCTGTGCACTTGGAGGACCAGGGGGTATCCTGTCCGTGTCTTCTCATGTCATTATCCTCATTGTCCTTATTCACAACCTTGCCCTTGTCCCCATTCACACCTTTCCAACTCTCAGAGCTACAGTCTCTTCATATGCAGAGTTCGCTAATCCTGTCTAGGGTTTACTAGTTTAATAAACATAACTTGATAAATCTGTGTAAGGCTTACTAATTATATATGTAGAACTGGCTAATACTGTCTAAGGTTTTCTAATTATTTATGCAAGCCTTGCTAATTCTATCTGGGGCTTGGAGACCCTTATCTCGTTCAGACTAACTCTACTTCTATCATCAATTGTCTGTCCTTATCTCCTTCAGTTAGTGAACTTGCTGACTCTAGGAGATTCTTATCTTACTCAGAGAGTGTTAGCTTCCTGCCTTCTAATATCCATGTCTCATGTTGTTTGTACTGGCTTCATTCATTTACTTATGTATCAATTTTATTTTCTTCATTTCTTCATGTTCATATTGCAATGTCAGTTTTTCTCATCTCTCACACTTATCATTTCTGCCTATTCTTCCAAAGTGAACCTGAATATTAATTTCCTAGCCATTGTCACTTTGTAGCCACATGGTTATCGAATCATCCCATTTATTTCCATTATGCACTGTCAATTTGCTACAAATATCACATGCATTTCATATGCAAAGACTTTCACTACATCTTATCATTTTTCCATACATTTGCTGGTGTGCTCTTTCTTTTTATACACTCTGCTCCTTCCTGATACACTCCTTTATCATTACACCTGGCACTTTCAAATTGAAGCACCCAAGTAGCCCTCCTGGGACCCAGGGGAGATTACTGGGCAGTGTGTGTCTCCTGCATCTTTCAGATAGCAGCCTACCCTACCTGTTAAATCACCATCCCTGCAATTTAAAGGGGAATCCTTCCTCTGCGATGACGTGGTGAGCAAACCATCACACAGCCACTGTTCCCTGCTTTTTCCTTCAGTTCCCTTTCGGTTTAAAGTTCCAGAGTAACTGGGTGAACCTCTTCCCCTTTCAAATAGGGGGAGGAGGACACTTGGGTATGTTTTACTGTGATCCCTGACCACCTCCAAGTTAGGCTTGGGACCTGGGTAGATTTGAACTGGACTTGTCCAGTTCAACGCTTTCAAATAGCCCTGTACTTGAGTCTTCAACCTAGTAAATTGCCCAGTTAACTCCATTTACAAGGCAATTTGAAAGGGCCTTTTCACCATTTCATCAGATGCAAGGATCGACAATGAGATAGACAACAGACTCGCCAAGGCAAATAGCGCCTTTGGAAGACTACACAAAAGAGTCTGGAAAAACAACCAACTGAAAAACCTCACAAAGATAAGCGTATACAGAGCCGTTGTCATACCCACACTCCTGTTCGGCTCCGAATCATGGGTCCTCTACCGGCACCACCTACGGCTCCTAGAACGCTTCCACCAGCGTTGTCTCCGCTCCATCCTCAACATCCATTGGAGCGCTCACACCCCTAACGTCGAGGTACTCGAGATGGCAGAGGTCGACAGCATCGAGTCCACGCTGCTGAAGATCCAGCTGCGCTGGATGGGTCATGTCTCCAGAATGGAGGACCATCGCCTTCCCAAGATCGTATTATATGGCGAGCTCTCCACTGGCCACCGTGACAGAGGTGCACCAAAGAAAAGGTACAAGGACTGCCTAAAGAAATCTCTTGGTGCCTGCCACATTGACCACCGCCAGTGGGCTGATAACGCCTCAAACCGTGCATCTTGGCGCCTCACAGTTTGGCGGGCAGCAGCCTCCTTTGAAGAAGACCACAGAGCCCACCTCACTGACAAAAGGCAAAGGAGGAAAAACCCAACACCCAACCCCAACCAACCAATTTTCCCTTGCAACCGCTGCAATCGTGTCTGCCTGTCCCGCATCGGACTGGTCAGCCACAAACGAGCCTGCAGCTGACGTGGACTTTTTACCCCGTCCATAAATCTTCGTCCGCAAAGCCAAGCCAAGCCAAAGAAGAAACTTCCATGTGATATTACCTTCCACTTTCTTTTAGCCTTTCTAAACACACTTTCTCTTCATTGTCTACCTTCTATTTCCAACTTGTCTTTTCCTCTTCGATCCTCACATCCTGACGAAGAAAATACTTGCTTGGTGAATATGGTCTGTAAAGTTGGCAACTGGAAAACAAAAATTATTGTCTGTGACAAGACACCTCCTTTAAATTTGTGGACAGAATGTTCTGCTCTAAAATGACAGCAGATGATAAATGTGAAGAGATAGTCATTTCAGGGATTCTCTGTTTTCACCTTATCCTTGTTCAAATACTTTCGCAAAAATCTGCTCTATTGATGACAAGCCTGTGATATGTGAATATCACGGAATGATTCTGATTGTGTAATATTTCTGACAAAATATGAATGTGCAATTTCATAAGAGATACTGACCAAAACTTGTAATAAACACAGTTCATAGACCATCAACGGAGAATCAGTTATTCAATCAATCCCTTGATAATTGTTCATCATCTATAATGATGCTAAAGAAAAATATGCACACTTTAACATAATTATGATTAAAATAATTAAAGTTATTGTTTGCTGTAGATAAACGATCATAATGCCATGGCTGTTTTGGAAAATAAAGTGCAAAGAAACAAGAGAATGAAATTCTTTGGAGCCCATGTTCTGAACATAATGACATCAATGACTTTTCATTCATAACAATATCTGAAGTGGGGATGTTCACTTCTATTTGAAAACTATTCCATTTTATTCACCACTCCCCAGATAGGTTCAAGATTCCTTTATTGTCATCTAATATTGCAGGAAGGCAATGAAATTGCCTTCTGCCTGAGGTAAGGAAAAGAGTCGCCATTAGTGTCACCTGGTGCTCCTGACAATAAGAGAGAAAGAGAAACAAATGTGGGCTCCTTCAGAAACACTAGGCCTTTTTATAGTAGAAAAAAATTGAATGAAAGGGCGAATATTCTCTGCCTTTACACATTGATTCAAACATCTTTATAAAATTGCTGGTGGTGGATACCGGATGCAGACTCAGATCCTTCCGGGGGGGGGGGGGGGGGTGCGGGGTGTTGTCTCACAGGAGAAGTGAGTCACTTTACCTTGCTCCATTAAGCAATGGCAGCTGCTGGGGCAGGCTGATGATGTCATGACGATGCCGTCAGCCTATGACCCAGGAGCCACCACCAGTGCTCCCATGGTGATTGGTGCTGGGGTTAGGGCTCTCTCCTGCCAGCCAGAAGTTCTTTCTCCCGGGTTCCCTTGTTGGAATCTAGGGGTTAAAACATTATGAAAGAAATGATTAATTAATAATTTTATATTTACTGCATGGTTCAGGGAAAAAGAGGAATGTGATTAAGTGGCAATCACAGCATGGAACAAATTTGGCTGAGCAAAATTGTCCGCTCCCAAATACAGGGAGAGGAAATGCATAAAACGATTTAGGTGGAATGCTCAAACTGAAGGAGGTGGTGAGTAGCACAGGAGACACAGGCCAGACCAGAACAAAGAATGGCCTGCAAGAAACAAAGGGAATGGAAAACCAGTCTAGGAGGAAGATTAAGGCGGGAGGAGGTGTTAAAGAGAACAGCAGAAATTGGCCAGACAGGGACAGAATGGTGATTAGAAATATCTGGGGATGAATTAATTTCTGATTCAATCAACAGGATAGTCTGGCTTGGAGGATTAAGATGGGAATGCTACTCCCCAGATATCTGCAAAACAGGAGATGACTTGTGATAACCCTTATGCAAAAAGATCTAGCAAAGGAAGACAACTTTTGTTCTGTATGATAATGAAATCTAGCAAAGGAAGCCAACTTTTGTGCTGAATGATAAGGTTGATCTATATAAACTGAGCCAACTGGACAATAGGGGTCAGTCTTGGGGAGTAGCTTACTGCGCAGGTGACCTATGAACTAACGATTGACCCAGAGCTCTGTTAAGTTTTATTCTTGTGCTGTGTAATAAACTGACTGTTGAACCGAATACCTTCTCCTATCACTTCATTCAAAGAACACGCTGGACTCAGACCACACATAGACTAAATTAAGAGTAAGGTAAAGCCAGAGTCCGACACCCTTCCGCCACTCACTCCTTTGCCAAGGGCGCCGAGACCAAGGAGCAGGAGGACAGCGAAGAACCAAAGAGAGCGGGAATGGATGTTCAAGGTGAGGGGGAGTGGAGGAAGTTCAGCTCGAAGAGCATGGGCACCCAGTGGGGGTGTGGAGAGTCAGAGCCTGCCCAGCTGCTGGACCCAGAGGGTGAAAGGACCTAGGTGCTGAGCTCCACAGCCTGGAAGGAAGGAGGACAGATGCTGAGGAGCGGACACAGAGAAGCAGAGCTGGGGAGTCTGATGGATGAAAGATGGGAGCAAAGAGCTGGCTTGGCATGGCAGAGGGGCTGTGCTAAACAGAAGAGCTGGAAGAAGGAGCCTCAGGTTTTATAACGCGTACTTTTTTGTTTTAATGCGGAATCAATGACCGTTTTCATTACCCATAACCCCCCCCCCCCGCATTTCCCAGAGCAGTTCCAGATATAATGAAGATGGCCATTGCTCGGCGCATATGTTTTCGTCATGGCAATGTGTGATACTACTGCACCACTCCCCTGACTCCCTGAGCTCTGGAGGACGGTTCCCAACACCTCTCTCTGTAAAAGCAACTCTGGAACAACTTTCTAGGCCTTCTTCATAAAAAGCGTCCGTCTTTTTTTTCCTGGTTAAGCCAGCTTCAATGCTCCATATAAAAGGCTACTGAATGTTTGTGGATTCACTTCCACTGCTTAGTCTGTGTGTCTGCAGACTCTGCAGACACACAGACTAATTGTTCGATTCATCAGTAACCCAAACTCCACATCCAAACCACTGGCACAATCAGGATGCCTTCAGCGCCTGAGGCCTTTCGGGGGGCCTTCAGAATCCTCTCCAATCCCTGTCTTGATACCTGGTTACCAAGAGACAGGCTCCAGCAGCCTGCAGCCAGTGCACGCCTCCCAACTGTAAGTCGCTAGCACCCTGTGTGGGCCCCTCAGCTGCTGAGCCCCTCCTGGTTTGCTGCCGTGGTCACCGTCCTGTTCAGTCATCTCCTCTGCTTCTCCTTCACAATGGTGGGGGTGGGGGAGGGGTTGCGGTAAATCCCATTTCTGGTGCTGCTCCCCTGAAGTTGAAAACTCCCTCATGGCCACTGTCGAGCAGAGGAGTTGCTGTCATGGTTATACACCTCCGCGGCTGCAGGATTTTACCAGCCTACACCATCGGCTCTTTTAGCAGGCTGTTAAAGTCTGTACAAAGCCGCCGGCATCAGGACCAGGTTGACCAGGTAGTTGAGCTGCACTGTGTCTCCGTTCTCCCAGGTCTGCAGCACGCGGCCATTGCTGCAGCTCCGGCAGCATTGCCATTTTGTTTCTTCTTTTTTTGTGAAATGTAAATGAAGCATTCCTTATCTTTATGCACCAAGATCCAGACAAACCAACCATGGACTGAACTGACAAATCCAACCCAAGTCACATGAGAGCAGAGCAATAATGCCTCCAACAAGAGAGACACTGATCATCCAGTCACAGCATTCCAAAACACTCCACCATCTACATCCTGGGGTGGAGTTATCATTGAACAGAACCAAATCATAAATGGAACCAGGCTATTGCACGGCTTCAGGTCTTTTCAAAAGCAGTCTCATTCTTTCCGCAGAACATTGTAATTTTTAATTCTTCAAATATGAAGCAGTTCTCTTTTTGAAAACCAATGATCGCACAGGTTGAGCCAGTCCCCCCCATCTTGTTGAGTAATTAATTCCACATCATAACTGTTCATTGTGTGGAAATGCTTTTCACCCTTTCCTCAGTTTGTTGTCCCCACCTGTCCCCAAGAGGAACAGTTTCTTTTTATTCACATTGAATGGATTCTGTGATTCTGAACACTTCAAATCACCTCTCCACCTCCCTGCTCTGAGGAAAACAGCCCGCCTTCATGCTCTCATGTAACTGGAGCTTCTCGACTCCTAAACCTTTGCAATAAATATTTTCTCCAACCTTTCTTGGACTTTCAATTGCTTCGTTATATGCTGTTTTGTAGTGTGAACCTAACCTTTGCAATTCATTCCTTTCTTACAAGATCCTGCACATTTTCCCAAAATTCTGTGCTGGCTAAACATTCTGTGCACATATAAAGCCAGATCTCGTTTTGGCATTCCTTCGATGTGATATCAGCTTTCCTAATTTTTCCTATTGAAAATATATTACTTCACATGTGCGTGTGTTAAATTTTATTTGTATTTGTCCAAACGTTCGTTATCTTTTACGTCTACCTTTATCACCATAAGCCAAGATATAGGAGCAGAAGTAGGACATTCAGCCCATTGAGTCTGTTCTACCATTCTAGCATGAGCTGATGCATTCTCCCCCTCTGCCCCACTCTCCTGCCTTTCCCCCATAACCTATGATACCTTGTCTATTCTGCACAGCCAAGTCCAGGTCTTTCACTTATGTATGAAGAAATTGTGCATTTCTTTGCTGGTATTTGAAAGATACTACTGCAGATTTCCCCAGCCTGAGGAGCGATCTTTCCCATGACTCTCTTTCCTGTAGCTTCTTATTCATGCCATCTCAGCTTCGTGTATACAATGGGCTTCGCATTCACTGACCTCATTATTAATTGTTATCAATTTCTACCCTCCCACGTATCCACCTTTTATCCACTAGCTGTTCTCTCTTTCCCCCCACCCCACCTCACATTTTTATTCTGGAATCTACCTAATTTTAAGCACTACTTAAAAAGGGCTCAGGCCCTAAACACTGACTGCCTTTTACTTGTTATGGATGACCTGCTGAGTTTCTCCAGCACATTCGTGAACCGTGTATTTTGTCAGGTGTCTTTTGAAAATTCATTAAATGACCATCTTTCTAGGATGCTTGGACACTCCCCTCACTCCCTCACCCCACCCCCACCCAGACAATTCAAGAATTAGACGCCACTCAGGAAAAAGGCAGCCAGCTAATGGTCTGGCAATCCAGCTGGCATCATGAACATTCACCCCAATACTAATGAGACACATTGGCTGCAATATGTGAAATAATTGAATGGATTTAAGACACAGATAGACAGATATTAGAAGAAGGGCAATTAAGAGTTATGGGAAACAGGCAGGCAAGTGGACCTGAATCCAAGACCAGATCAGCCATGATCAAATTGGAATTGGGTCAATGGGCCAGATGACCTACCTCTGGTCTTTTGTTCAAGGTGTAGCATCTATAAAATGCACTTCAATTACCTGCCTATGATATTTTAACCATATCTTACAAACAGCTGAATTCTAACACCTAAAATATGTGGGCAACCCTATGGCCATGATAGTAATTGAAAATATCCTCCCTGAACTGCACATTACCTTCACTTGGAAGCTTATTGACAGTCCTCTTCTATTAAATGATCTAAATTCTGGGATTCCCTACTTGACAGTACTTGGAATTAGATAGGGCACACAGAGCCTTAAGAAGTAAATCATATCCGGGTCAACCTCCACGAGCTGTTTTGATTCGATGTTTACGGTATCAAGATAGGGAAACTATTTTGAGAGTAGCGGTCCAAAGTGCACGTAGATATCAGTCTCCGTTGATGGTACAGGGAAATAAGGTTTTCTTCTATCCGGATTTAAGTCAAGAAATTATTAAAAATTGTAAAGAATTCAATTCTGCTAAAGAGGTGTTTTGGAGGAAGGGTTATAAATTTTCTTTTAGATACCCTGCTGTTTTGAAGATCTTTTATGGTAATTTCCAATCACAGTTTTTTGAGAGTGATCGTGATGCTTTAATTTTCGCCAATTCTTTGCCAGACAGGGCTACTGAAAGGCACTCTTCACCTAAGTGGAAGGCACCTGATAAGAAGAATGGAAATAGGAACAGGAAGGCAAATATGTCAAAGAGCTTGATTGATATTGATGATCCGAAACAAGCCTTGGGATTGAATTCATTGGGGCTGTGAGCTCACTTAGACTTATAATTTTATAAGTCTGGTTGGGGGGATGGATGTCGCTGAAGCTTTTGGAAGTTGGCCGCTACCTGTGGGGACGGGGGATTTTATTTATTTCCACACCCAGTTAAGTGGGAAGTTACTACTTTTATAGTTTCTACTTTTTTTTCAAAAATACCTTTTTATTTGTGTAAGTTTCACTTTGTTTGGGGGGGGGGATTTAGTGGCTGTTTAATTTAGGGGCTATTTAGCAAGGGGAGCCTCAATTTTTCTTGTTGGGGGGTGGTTTGTGGATAGAAAGAATAGAAGGAGGGGGTTTTTATTTTGTTTTTACTTTATTTTGATAATAATGTCTAGTTTGAATTTTGCAGCATTTAATGTGCAGGGTTTAAACAACCCAATTAAACGTAAACGTGTTTTAGCCTATATAAAAAAGATGAAAGTCGATATTGCTTTTTTTGCAGGAAACTCATTTAACTGAAAAAGAACATTTGAAATTGAAGAGAGATTGGGTTGGTCATGTAATTTCATCTTCTTTCAATTCGAAAGCAAGAGGAGTGGCAATTTTCATTCATAAGAAAATACCATTTGAACTTAAACCTTGGGTGGAATTAACTGGCCGAATTTTAATGTTTGCTGAGTCATGGTCCTTGTTGAATGTGTATGCACCCAATATTGATGATGAACAATTTGTGTCTGAAGCTTTTTTTAACTTTAAGTCAAGCTAAAGAAAATATTTTGATTCACTGTGATTTCCATCGTGTATTAGATCCATTATTGGATAAATCTCTGAAAATCTTGAAAAAATCAAAAGCAGCGGTTCAATTGGTTTCCTTGATGAAAGATTTAAATTTGATAGAGGTTTAGAGAAGGTTAAACTCATCTGAGAAAGATTTTTCATTTTATTCCTCGCATCATGACTCATTTTCAAGGATTGACTTTTTTTGGCATCAGCACATTTGCAATATCATTTTATTCAAGCTGAATATAAGAGTAGAATAATTTCTGATCATTCATTGTTATTAATTTCTTGTGTTGGGCCGGAAGTTATTCAATCAACTTTTCGGTGGAGGTTTAACGCAATGTTATTGAAAAAACTGGAATTTGTAAAATTTATTAAAGATCACACTCCTAGTCTTGATAAAGAGTTCCCAATTTATAGCATTGACAATCCTTTCTTCACCCATTGATGCTGTTTGGGCTGTTGAGTTCCTCCATCATATTGTGTGAAGCTTCTTATTCTCAGGCTTCTGCTGTGCTACCTTATTTTAATATTACTCTTTATCTATGGTTGATCACTGTAGAGTCAGACAACATGGAAATAGGCCTTCAGTCCAAATTCCACACTCTGACCAAGAGGTCCCATCCATACTGGCTATTTGGCCCATATTCTTCAAAAGGTCCTATCCAAGTATCCATCCAAATGTTTCTTAAACACCGCAATAGTACCTGCCTCAACGAATTTGATTGTTGTTGAACAGTGTCCCATAATTTCTGACTCTGTCAAGTTATCATGTATTTGAAAAATGAGAACAATGAACAACAAGGTGAAAAATACTGGTGGCATGTTTAAATAATCCTGAGGGGTGGGGAGTAGTGAAAGATTTTGTGGGGGGGGCGGGAGTAGGGAGTAGTGGTGTCACACCTCAAGACACTTTGTAGATAGCTATCATTCTCATTTTCATTTGCTGTGTTCCAAAATTATTGGATCTTTTTTGCAAGACTGAGACTGGAGGAGCAAGTAGAAGAAGAGCAAAGAGACCTACGAGAGGATAGACGGGCTGAAGATATAAGGAACGACAGCTGTGATGGAAATCAGCACTTAGAGGCAACCATGACAAGGAAACACCAAAACCTCCACTTTCTGATCAAAATTCTACAGGTGCACTGTGGACAGTATTCTGACTGGTTGGATCACAGCCTGGTTCAGGATTTGAATACCCAGGAATACAGAAGTTTTCAGAAGGAGGCAAATACTGTCAGGTTCATCACAGGGTCAGACCCTCCCATCTAGTGTGAGGCACTGCCACAAGAAAGTATCCAGCATCATAAAGGACCTCCTTGGCCACAATCACAACCTCTTTTCATCACTACCTTCAGACAGAGAGTACAAAAGCCTGAGAATAGCACCTAAAGATTCACAAATAGTCTTTTTTTTATCCAACAGCAACCAAGCTCCTGAACCTTCCCTTATTACACCAGTCATGGGCTGCTCCAACACCACAAAAGACCTGTCCACAATATTGCCAAGTTTACTCTTTTTGCATGTGGATAACTATTATCTGCCTCATTTATGTTTAATTCAATCGTGTACATTATTATAGTTTTTTTTAATTTTTACGAAGCATCTGTTTTCCTGCAACAAATAAGAATTTCAGTGCATATATGCATTGCCCTAAGGATCCCATTCAATGTTATCCCAGCGTAGAGATCAGAACAAAGAAACAACAAAACAGTTTGCATCAGTTTTTGGTTGGAAGGAATTCCTGACATTTTCCTGAACTATTGCACACTCTTACATATTCACTCATGGAAACAGATTGGAACTAATGGTGATTAGATTTTTTTTCGACATAGTATGTGTGGGAGTAATACTGGAGCATTGTGACATCTAAACACCATTGAATACTTATTACCCCTGACATGCCTGTGATGTGGAAATAACTGCAGAAGACCCACAGCAGTAATCAGCAATGGGATATGATGAAGGTACCATTCTAATACCAATCGACATTATAGTCAACAACTGAAAATGCTAAACAATATTATTCCCAAACAAAGCCTCAAATGATTGGAGGGGTCGTTATTAGTTTCTTTCTTTCTTTGGCTTGGCTTCGCGGACGAAGATTTATGGAGGGGGTAAAAAGTCCACGTCAGCTGCAGGCTCGTTTGTGGCTGACAAGTCCGATGCGGGACAGGCAGACACGGTTGCAGCGGCTGCAGGGGAAAATTGGTTGGTTGGGGTTGGGTGTTGGGTTTTTCCTCCTTTGCCTTTTGTTAGTGAAGTGGGCTCTGCAGTCTTCTTCAAAGGAGGTTGCTGCCCGCCAAACTGTGAGGCGCCAAGATGCACGGTTTGAGGCGTTATCAGCCCACTGGCGGTGGTCAATGTGGCAGGCACCAAGAGATTTCTTTAGGCAGTCCTTGTACCTTTTCTTTGGTGCACCTCTGTCACGGTGGCCAGTGGAGAGCTCGCCATATAATACGATCTTGGGAAGGCGATGGTCCTCCATTCTGGAGGCGTGACCCATCCAGCGCAGCTGGATCTTCAGCAGCGTGGACTCGATGCTGTCGACCTCTGCCATCTCGAGTACTTCGACGTTAGGGGTGTAAGCGCTCCAATGGATGTTGAGGATGGAGCGGAGACAACGCTGGTGGAAGCGCTCTAGGAGCCGTAGGTGGTGCCGGTAGAGGACCCATGATTCGGAGCCGAACAGGAGTGTGGGTATGACAACGGCTCTGTATACGCTTATCTTTGTGAGGTTTTTCAGTTGGTTGTTTTTCCAGACTCTTTTGTGTAGTCTTCCAAAGGCGCTTAGTAGGACTCTGACCCACAGAACATTGGCACTGAAGATTATAAGTACTTTGATCATTTCTATTTAGGTTAAAATAGATTCTGTAAGCTATTCTTTCAGCTATGCCCTGTGCAATCATATTCTTTTTTCCTATCAATGTTTGGTTTCCCGCCTTTCCTTCTGCAATATATCTCTCCATTTACTGCTGCTCACTGCATTTTTTACCTAAGTTCAAAATGCATTTGTCTCCATAATCTTTGCTCTTTTTTGGCACCTTGACTGGGTTAAAATCCAGACTCATTACACCAACCTATCCTTTAACCCATCCTTTTTCAAGAAATCCAGAAGCTTGTTTGTTGGACGGATGTAAATGCATATCGAGTGCTACATTTCCCACAATGGATCTGATTCTAAAGTCTTGATTCAGCATCAATACTCACAAAAGACTGAAGTTGTGAAGTTGGTTTTATTAACTATAGATTGGAACAGCTGTCAACCTCATTAACTGATCAAGGCAGAATGGAATGGGGAGCATGCAAAGGGCTATGGGTAGGATCAGTCTCGTGAGACGAGTCCAACTGGCAGCAACCGATCATAGTATTACAGTGGTTTACCACAAGTGTTTTAGAATATTCTTAAGTAGTGGAAGAGACTATCTACGAACAATCCCATTCTCGTTTCTTTCATCCTTCCATTTAGTCTTTGCTGAATGCTAATCCATGGCTCTTAGACATTTACCTTTGTATCTATTTGAGCATGGAAAAGCCAGCTCAATATGATTTGTGATTGCTACCTTATCTTGCACAAAATGTATTGTTGGAATTATTTACATTGTGACATCGAAGAAGAATTAGCTTTGCCCACACTGAAGAGAAACAAGGGGAAAAGTTGGAACCTTGAACAAATAAAGACCTTCTAAAAGATTCTTGATTAGTAATAGTGTCAGGAAAAGGCAGGAAAATGAGTTCAGAGAGAGAATATATCAGCCATGTTTCAAATGGTCAAGCAGATTTGATGGGCCAAATGGCCTAATTCTAATTCTACTCAGTAGGTCAGACAGAACCCATGAGTGGAAATGCTCAGTCAATGTTTTATAGACACTGGTTTTCTTGATAAAGCGGCCCAAGCTGAAACTTTGACCGACCATTGCTACCCACAGATGCTGTCTGAACTACTGTGTCCCTCTAGTCATTCACAGTTTGCCAATGCTGTTTGGATAGGTGATGAGAAACTTGATCAATGGGGTGACCTTCAAAACATGATGAAGTTGGAGTGAAGGATGGATTTAGCAAAGTATTTCAGTGTATTGGAACTAGACAGTTAAAAACATAGTGAGCAATTTTAGGAGGAGAGAAGGGAATTGTCTACAACAGAGGTTCTCAACATTTATTAAACTACATTAAATAGTCTTTTATTTACCACCTCAAAATAAATCCACCAATCATTAGTCGGGTAGGGGAGGGGTGGAAGGAGGAGATTAGAGAAGATTTTTGAACTTCAGTGCCTTTCTGATCACCAGCAGAATTTTTTTTGTTTTGTTAGAAATCTTTCTGAAAATATTCTTATTTTTGTCAATTTTTCAACCTTGCTTTGCATCTGACTTGCTTGTAGTATCAGCCACCGTGTATCGCAACAGGTTGAGAAAAACTAGTATGAAAGAGAGAACAAAGTCATTTATAGCGGAGAGGCATGGATAGATGTTGGAGGCCAGTGGTTTACGCCGGGTGTAAGGTGGAGAGGTCCGATGCAGAGGAAAATAATCATCTAATTAAAATGGCTGGCGGAAGAATCTTTGAGTTGATAATATTGTCAAGCACATTGTACAACATACATAGGCCTTCAAAATCTTATCTGTTATATTCAAACATTGGATGGATGAGAAAGTGAAGGGGTGGGTTTGTAAATTTGCAGATTATACTAAGGTTGGAGAAATTGTGGATAGTACAGAGGGTTGTCGCAGGCTACAACAGTTTATGGTCAGTGTACTGACAATAACCACACCAGCAGTGCGAGTATAAGACAGCTTGAATAAACTAATATGTACACTAAGAGATCTTGTCTCTGCAAGATGAACCTTGAAGGCAAATGGTATGTTGGCCTTCATATCAAGAGGGTTTGAGTATAGGAACAAGGATACCTTACTGCAGCTGTAAAGGGCCTTGGTGAGACCCCACCTGGAGTATTGTGTGCAGTTTTGGTCACCTGATCTAAGGAAGGATGTTCTTGCAATGGAGGGAGTGCAGAGGCGATTCACCAGGCTGATACCTGGAATGGCAGGAATGACTTATGAGGAAAGATTGCGCAAATTGGGATTGTACTCGCTGGAGTTTAGAAGATTGAGAGGGGATCTCATAGAGACCTATAAAATTCTGGCAGGACTGGACAGAATGGATGCAGATGGGACGTTTCCAATGATGGGAAGATCCAGAACCCGGGGCCATGGTTTGAGGATAATAGGCAAACCATTTAGGACCGAGATGAGGAGGAATTTCTTTTCCCAGAGGGTGATGAGTCTGTGGAATTCATTGCCACAGAGTGCAGTAGAGGCAGGTTCATTAAATCTATTTAAGAGGGAATTACATCTATTTCTTCAGTATAAGGGTATTAAAGGTTACGGAGAGAAGGCGGGGACGGGGTACTGAACTTTAAGATCAGCCATGATCTCATTGAATGGCGGAGCAGGCTCGAAGGGTCGAATGACCTACTCCTGCTCCTATCTTCTATGTTTCTATGTTAGACTGTAGCTCTGGACTGCTTTATATACAAGGTCACCGGGATGACCCCTGGTGACCTAATGGTTTAATTACATATCATCACATTCGGAATGCAGAATTGTGTGGAGAAATGTTATATGGAGATCAATCCAGAAAAGTGCAAAGTGGTACATTTGGAAGATTGAATCTGAAGGCGGAATTTAAGGTTAGTGGTAGAATTATTAACAGTGTGGAGGACCAGCAGGATCTTAGGGTCTATATCCATAGACCTCTCAAGATTGCTATGCAAATTGATAAGATGGTTAAGAAGGCATATGTTGTGTTGGCCCTCATTAGTTGGGAAAGGAGTTCAAGAACTGAGAGATAATGTTGCAGCTCTCTAAAACTCTGGTTAGATCACACTGAGAGAGCATTGTGTTCAGTTCGGGTCATCTTATTGAAGGAAGGATGTGAAAGCTTTGGAGGGGGCAGAGAAGATATTTACCAGGATGCTGACTGGATTGGAGAACATGTCGCATAAGGAAATGTGGAGCAAGCTAGTACTTTTGTCTTGGAGCCACGGAGGATGAGAAGCAACTTAATAGAGGTGCATAAGATTATGAGGAGCATGGAGTGGACAGCCAGCACCTTCTCCCAGGGCATCAATAACTAATATGAAAGGACATCTGTTTAAGATGTGTCAAGGAAAGTTGAGGGGAGATGCCAGAAGTAGGTTTATTGCCCGAGAGGGGTGGGTGCCTGGAATGCATTGCTGGAGGTGGTGGTGGAAGCAGGTACAAGAGAGGAAATTAAGAGTATCTTAGATAGGCATGCAAATGTGATAAAATTGTGGGGGATGGAGGAGGTGGGGAGTGGAGTTATAGACTGTGATGGACGAAAAGTCTAGATTGATTGTGGAGTAAGTTTATATAGGGCAGCACAATGCTGTAGGCCGAAAGTCTTCTACTGTCCTGTTTTACATTCTATAAGCTAATTGAATTAAATTAAAAGACACAATAAATATAAAAAATGATCATAAACATTTACAGTTATCCTGGTGCAAAAAATGTGACTTGCAATCCTGGAGATTGTCCATGATTACAGTACTGAGGGGAGATTTGAGAATTTGATTGCTAATTGGAAGGAAACTTTTGAAGAGGTTGCGATTATAATGATGGAAGTTCTTTATGATGTTGGCAGTCTTCTTGAGGTAGCAACTCACATGCATGTCTGAAATAGATGGGCGGTCAGAGCCTGCAATGGACCTGTTTATTTTTGCTACCTTCTATAGCTTTCTGTGTTCCTGGGCACTCTTATGTAAAACCAGACTGTGATGCATCCAGTTCAGAAATCTTCCATTTCAGAATATTTTCTTCTTGGCGGTTTAATGAAATTCATAAGCCACCATCTCGCCCATCATCTGCATATAGTCATGGAAGTCACATTGGTGTTAAAGTATGCTTTTAGACATTCTGTCATGATCCATGTAGCCAAAAAGGTTGCACAGTTTTGAAGCCTTCTTGCTCTGAAGGCAATTATAGGCAAATTTTAAATTTTCATGCTTCAGGTGTTAGCAGCATGGTGCCAGATTTAAACTTAACTTGATAAATGAGGCATTGCACTCTTGTGCTTTAATTAAGTGTGTGCACAAAAGTCCATTTATGGAGCAGTAATTGATGGCCAGATATTTGGCTGTCAAATTTCAGAGCAGATGAGTGTTTCATCAGCTCTGAAACTGTTTACACTGAATATTCATTCTCAATGTCTGAATGGCAGCGAATGACTGCCAACATTTGAATGAAATTATTAAGTTTTGCCATGTTAATTAACTGGAAACAATTGCTTGACTTATATTAATGACTGGACTTTCTAATAATACAAAAAGATAGGCTTGTGTTTAAATAGTACCTTTCTAAATTTCAGAACCTCCTAAGTTGCTCTAGCCATTTAGGTTTTACTCCATAAACATGAGCATAAAAAATCCATACTGACAACTCCAGTGGCAGAACTGTCAGGGGTACTGCGCTCTTTGGATGTCCTTACTACCCTGAGCTGGGATGCAGCCCAGACAATGCACCTGACTGTATCCTTAAAACCTGTGTAAACCACCTGGCTGGAGTCTTTGCGGGATCTTCAAACTCTTCCTACAATGGTCAGAAGTTTCCACCTTCTACAAAAGGACTTACATTATTCTGATGGCCAAGAAGAACAAGGGGTCTTGCCTCTTTGACTGTTGACGGATGGCAATAGCCTCTACTGCGATGAAGTGATTTGAGAGGTTGGTTATGGAGCAATGAACTCCTGACTCAGATCCACTGCAAATCATCTATGTTCACAACTAGATGAAACCAGACATCATGTCACTGGCCCTCCAGTCTGCATTAGATCACCAAGACCACAGGAACACCTACGTCAAGCTGTTTTTTAAATCTACTACATCATACCAGCAAAACCTCTGGAATAACTAAAAGGTTGTCCCTCTCCAACTGAATCCACATCTTCTCATTGACAGACACCAATCAGCGTGAATTGGCAGCATCATCTCCTCTACGATGACTATCAGCACTCCTTTGCTTCCTCTCTGCTAGCTTCCTCACATAAAAGAGCTCTGCTTTTTAAGTGGATATGCCAAATAGGTTGGCCAGTGCTTGTTGTTCCAAGTGATGCTTGTCAATGTTGAATCTCTTCAAGGATGTTCCAAGAGAGTCTCTTTTTCTGACCACTATAAGAAGATTTTACCTCAGTCAGTCCTCCATAAATCAACTGTTTTTAGTAGTCTGCTATTAGACCTTCTTCTAATATGTCCTGAGTGAAAGACGAAGGTCTGCAGACTCTGTGATTCCAGAAGGGCTTAGGCCCGAAATGTCGGTAATACATCTTTACCTCCTATAGACGTTGCGAGACCAGCTGAGTTCCTCCAGCATTTCTGTGTGTTTATATTTCTGCTACAGAGGTTCTCAAACTTTCTCTTTCCACTCACATACAACTTTAAGGAATCACTTACTAACCACAGAGCACCTATGATATCCTATACCATAGGTGGGCTGTGATTAGTGAGGATTATTAAGGTGACATGAGTGGAAAGAAAATGTTTGAGATCCGTTGTTCTAATATGTCCAGTTGGCAAGGAGCAAAGAGGCGGGAGCGTGCTGTGCTGAACGGACGTGAGTAGAGTGGTAATTTAGTCTTAATTAAGAGTTAATAATTTAGGTGGGGATTGCTGTTCAGTGCAGAGACAGTAATTGAATAGGGAGTGCAGGTGGGAGTAATTAAAGGAAACTGGTTAGGATTGGACAGTGTTAGTGGTCACATTGGGAAGTGTATTAAAGTTAAGGAAAGGTTTTTGGGAGCGGCAGCGAGTGAGTGGCCCAAGCGAGTGAGTGGCCCAAGCGAGTGAGTGGCCCAAGCGAGTGAGTGGCCCAAGCGAGTGAGTGGCCCAAGCGAGTGAGTGGCCCAAGCGAGTGAGTGGCCCAAGCGAGTGAGTGGCCCAAGCGAGTGAGTGGCCCAAGCGAGTGAGTGGCCCAAGCGAGTGAGTGGCCCAAGCGAGTGAGTGGCCCAAGCGAGTGAGTGGCCCAAGCGAGTGAGTGGCCCAAGCGAGTGAGTGGCCCAAGCGAGTGAGTGGCCCAAGCGAGTGAGTGGGAGCACAGGTTGAGGACGAGTCACTGCATATTAAGGTAAGATAGTCTTTATTACTACTTCATTGGGGTAAAGGATGAGTGTTAGGGCTGTGTGTTGTTGGGAGTGCCAGATGTGGGAGGTCCTGGAGTCGTTCAGACTCCCGGATGTCCATGTCTGCACGAGGTGTGTCGAGCTGCAGATTCTTAGGGACCGTGTTAGGGAACTAAAGCTGCAGCTCGATGACCTCAGGCTGGTTAGGGAAACAGAGGAAGTCATAGACAGGAGTTACAGCCAGGTGGTCACGCCAGGGCCACGGGAGGAGGAAAGGTGGGAAACAGTTAGGAGAGGGACAGAAAAATGTAAGGTGCCAGAGAGGAGCCCTATGACTGTAACCCTCAGCAATAAGTACGCCTCTTTGAGTACTGTTGAGGAGGACATCAAGGTTGGGGGGAGCAGCAGTGGCTGTGCCTCTGGCACGGGGTCAGCCCCTGTAGCTCAGAAAGGGAGGGAAAGGAAGAGGAGGGCAATAGTGGTAGGGGACTCCATAGTTAAGAGGACAGATAGGGGATTCTGCGGACGCAGCAAGGAGAACCGGATGGTGGTTTGCCTCCCTGGTGCCAGGGTCCGAGATGTTGCTGCTCGTGTCCCGGATATCCTAAAGTAGGAGGGACAGGAGCCAGAGGTCGTGGTACATGTAGGTACCAATGACATAGGGAGGAATAGAGAGAGGTCCTAAAAAGTGAGTACAGGCAGTTAGGTAGGGAGTTAAAAAGAAGGACCGCAAAGGGGGTAATCTCTGGATTACTCCCTGTGCCACGTGACAGTGTGAATAGAAATAGAATGAGGTGGAGGATTAACACGTGGCTGAAGGGGTGGAGTAAGGGGCAGGGTTTCAAGTTTCTGGATCACTGGGACCTTTTTTGGGGAAGATATGACCTGTACAGTAAGGACGGGTTACACTTAAATCCCAGGGGGACCAGAATCCTGGCAGGGGTATTTGCTAGGGCTACTCAGGATCCTTTAAACTGGAATGGTTGGGGGGAGGGAGCAAAATAGTACAGAGCAGTAAGGAGAAGGTTAGAATGCAAACAAAGAAAGTTTGTAGTAAGTATTTGAATATGGATGGGAAGGTGATAGAGAAAGGAAATGCTCTGGAAGAAGATGAAGGGCAATTGGCAGGAAAAGGAAATAATGTTGTTATTAAAGATGAGGGAAAACAAGGATTAAGAATGGGGAAATCTCTGAAATTCATATATTTTAATGCTAGGAGTATTGTAAAAAAGGTGGATGAGCTGAAGGTGTGGATTGAAACTTGGAAGTATGATGTGGTAGCGATTAGTGAGACATGGTTGCAGGAGGGATGTGATTGACAGCTGAATATCCCTGGGTTTCGTTGCTTTCGGTGTGATAGAGTCGGAGGGGCAAGAGGAGGTGGGGTTGCATTGTTTGTCAGGGAGAATATTACAGCGGTGCTTAGGCAGGATAGATTAGAGGGCTCGTCCATGGAGGCTATTTGGGTGGAACTGATGAGTGGGAAAGGAGAGGTTACACTTGTAGGGGTGTATTATAGACCACCCGGAGGGGACCGAGACCTAGAGGAGCAAATCTGTAGGGAGATAGTGGATATTTGTGATAAGCACAGGGTTGTAATTATGGGAGATTTTAATTTTCCACATATAGATTGGGAAACACATTCTGTGAAAGGGCTAGATGGGTTAGAGTTTGTGAAATGTGTGCAAGATAGTTTTTTTACAACAATATGTAGAGGTGCCGACCAGAGAAGGAGCAGTGTTAGATCTACTGTTGGCAAATGGGATAGGTCAAGTGACGGAGGTTAGTGTTGGCGAGCACTTCGGGTCCAGTGATCATAATGCCATCAGCTTCAATGTCATTATGGAAAGAGATAAGTCAGGGCCAAGGCTTGAGGTTTTTGATTGGGGAAAAGCTAGATTTGAGGAGATGCAAAAGGACTTACAGGGTGTGCATTGGGAAAATTTGTTTTATAGGCAGGATGTAGTAGAGAGATGGAAGTCTTTTAAAGATCAGATTTTGAGAGTGCAAAAGCTTTATGTTCCTGTTAGGTTAAAAGGAGGGGCAAAAGGTTGGAGAGAGCCGTGGTTTTCAAGGAATATTGGAAACTTGGTTCGAAGAAAAAGGGAGGCATACATTAGGTATAAGAAGCATGGAATTAAGGAGATGTTTGAAAAATACATTGAATGTAAGAGGAATCTTAAGAGAGGAATTAGGAAAGCTAAAAGAAGGTACGAGGAGACTATAGCAAGCAGGGTGAAAATTAATCCAAAAGGGTTCTACAAATATGTTAATGGTAAAAGGAAAGTGAGAGTCAAAATTGGTCCCTTAGAGAATCAGAGCGGAAAACTGTGTGTGGAGCCTAGAGAAATGGGGGAGATATTGAACAGTTTCTTTTCTTCGGTATTCACCAAGGAGAAGGATATTGGGATATGTGAGATAAAAAAAGCAAATTGGGTAAATATGGAGAATATAGTGATTACGAAAGATGTAGTGTTAGGGCTTTTGAGGAATATAAAGGTGGATAAGTGTCCGGGATCAGACAGGATCTTCCCCAGGACATTGAGAGAAGTAAAGGAGGAAATAGCAGAGGCTCTGACGGTAATTTTCCAAATGTCATTAGAGATGGGGATAGTGCCGGAGGATTGGCATATTGCGCATGTGGTTCCGTTATTTAAAAAGGGTTCAAGGAGGAAGCCTGGCAATTATCGGCCTGTAAGTTTGACGTCTGTGGTAGGTAAATTAATGGAGAAAGTTCTTAGATAGTACTTATAAATATCTGGATAGACAGGGTCTGATCAGGAGCACTCAACATGGATTTGTGGGCGGAAGGTCCTGTTTGACCAATCTGATTGAATTTTTTGAAGAGGTGACTAGGAATGTGGATGAGGGTAGCGCGGTGGATGTTGTCTATATGGACTTCAGTAAGGCCTTCGATAAGGTACCACATGGAAGGTTAGTTAGGAAGGTGCAATCTTTAGGTATAAATTTTGAGATAGTCAAATGGATTGAATATTGGCTGAAAGGGAGAGGCCAGAGACTGGTAGTGGAAAATTGTCTGTCAGGTTGGAGGCCGGTGACCAGTGGTGTGCCTCAGGGATCTGTATTGGGCCCATTGTTGTTCGTTATATCCATTAATGATCTAAGCATCTAGAGTATAGGGAGAGATTGGACAGATTAGGTCTTTATTCTTTGGAGCGTAGAAGGTTGAGAGGGGATTTGATAGAAGTATTTAAGATTATGAAAGGGATAGACAGAGTGGATGTGGATAGACTATTTCCGTTAAGAGGAGGAAAGATTAAAACAAGAGGACATGAGTAAAGAATTAAGGGGCAGAGGTTTAGAGGTAACATGAGGGGGAACTTCTTTACTCAGAGAGTGGTAGCCGTGTGGAATGATCTTCTGGGAAAAATAGTGGCGGCGGAGTCAATTGTATTATTTAAGAAAAGATTGGACAGGTATATGGATGAGAAGAAGATGGAGGGTTATGGGCATTGTGCAGGGAGGTGGGACTAGAGAGGGGTGTTTGGTTCGGTGCGGACTAGAAGGGCCTAATGGCCTGTTTCCGTGCTGTAATTGTTATATATGTTATATATGTTATATGTTAGATGATGGGGTGGTGAATTGGATTAGTAAATATGCAGACGATACTAAGATAGGCGGAATAGTGGATAATGAAGAAGGTTTTCAAGGATTGCAGAGGGATTTGGGCTGCTTAGAAAAGTGGGCTGAAAAATGGCAGATGGAATTTAATGCTGATAAGTGTGAGGTGCTTCATTTAGGTAAGAAGAATCAGAACAGGACATACGTAGTAAATGGGAGAGCATTGATGAATACAGAAGATCAGAAGGATTTAGGAGTAACGGTACATCATTCCCTGAAGGAAGAAACTCATGTGGATAGGGTGGTGAAGAAGGCTTTTAGTATGCTGGCCTTTATCAATCATTGCATGGAATATAGGAGTTGGGAAGTGATGTTGAGATTGTATAAGGCGTTGGTGCGGCCTAATTTAGAGTTCTGTGTGCAGTTCTGGTCGCCTAATTATAGGAAGGATATAAACAGAGTGGAGAGAGTGCAGAGAAGATTTACCAGAATGTTACCTGGATTTAAGCATCTAGAGTACAGGGAGAGATTGGGCAGATTAGGTCTTTATTCTTTGGAGCGTAGAAGGTTGAGAGGGGATTTGATAGAGGTATTTAAGATTATGAAAGGGATAGACAGAGTGGATGTGGATAGACTATTTCCATTAAGAGTAGGAGAGATTGAAACAAGAGAACATAAGTTAAGAGTTAAGGGGCAGAGGTTTAGAGGTAACATGAGGGGGAACTTCTTTACTCAGAGAGTGGTAGCGGTGTGGAATGAGCTTCTGGGAGAAATAGTGGTGGCAGAGTCAATTTTATTATTTAAGAAAAAGCTGGACAGGTATATGATGAGAAGAAGGTGGAGGGTTATGGTCATTGTGCAGGTAGGTGGGACTAGAGAGGGGTGTTTGGTTCGGTGCGGACTAGAAGGGCCCAATGGCCTGTTTCCGTGCTGTAATTGTTATGTTATTTTATGTTATCTGCTCTGCAATTCTTTGAGCCATGTGTAGATGCTGAGGAGCTATGACTGGGATAGAAGCTGGGTGTCTCTAATCTCTAATCAAGTCTTGGCCCTCCCCACCCAGCCAGCATCAAGAAGCTAGATATAATCTGCTGGAGGAACTCAGTGAGTCAAGCAGTATCAGTGAGAGAAAAGAATGGTGGACATTTCGATCTAAGTGGTTTTGGGTGGAAGTTTCAAATGTTCTTTTTCACTCACTGATGCTTCCTGACACTCTCGAGTTCCTCCAGGAGATTGGGTCCAGCTTCAGGTTCCAGCATCGGCAGTCTCCTGATTGTCATCAAGTGATGAGCCCCTCCTGGGTACTGGGGCCCATCCTTGTAGCACGGAATGTCAAAGTGTTGACTGAGTGCTTCTCTTCATGGGGCTGGTAATATTTGAAACTACACTGAAGTGCCATATGTCGCTCCTGTTGTGCTCAGATGAGCACACTTGGCTTTCCAGAAGAAGGCGGATTGAAAATGTACCTTGTAGACACCCCTCTGACTGCACCACTTAGAGAAAACATGCAGAGTCAATCTAATGGCCACCTTCCTCCACCCACCTTTTAGGTCCTGGTTTCCACTATAAAAGGAAGCAGAATCAGAATTTATTGTCATGAACAAGTCCTGAAATTCAGTATTTTGCAGCAGCGACACAGGGCAAACATTCATGTTATAACCATCTTACAACATTACTGTAAAAAAATTAAAATAATAGAGCACGAAAAGTAAGGCAGTGTCCTTGATTCATTGATTGTTCAGGAATCTGATGGCAGCGGGGAAGAAGCTGTCCTTGTGCCGTTATGTGCTCATCTTTCGGCTCCTGTACCTTAAACATTTCTGGACATTTTGGCAATTGCTTCCCAATAATCTGGTTTAATAAAATTCTTAAATTTTCCCAAATGGTTTCTGTTTAGATCAAATGGAATATAGAAAGGTACCTGTTTCTTCCCTGCATCTGAAGCACTTATTGGATAGATTAGAATTTAATTTATGCAACTTAAGTGGGGTAAGATATAGCTGATGCAAGAATTTATATTGCACCAGTCTATATCTTACATTAATTGCATTAGTCATACAAACGTGACATAAATTGGACCAGGTCTTATCATCAACACTAATATTCAAGTCTAATTCCTATCTAGATTTTGATTTATACAGCTCTTGCTTGGAGTACCCGACTGAAGTAAAAAATACATTACGGATGCAAATTCCCTTTTGAATTAGAATCTCCATTTCACTGCACTCTGGTAGATTCATGGTTGGTCCTAATTCACCTCTGAAAAAAGTTCTTAATTAAAAGTAGTAGAAGATTGTTTTATTATGAATATTGCATTTATTTTGAAGTGTTCAAATTACATTAATTGCCCTTGTACATAACAGTCTTCCACACATCTGATTCCTTTGTGGGACCAGGCATGTAGAATTAAATTATCCATTGTAAAAGGAAATAATCCATTTTGAAACAAAGGAGTTTTTGGAGGTTTTTTCTTGATCCAATTAAATTGTTCAATTTGTGCCAAATATTCAGGATATGCTTTATTAATGGTGCTTCCTTTCCAGCTGAAAATAGATTTAGTATCCCATTAGTATATAAAGAATTCTGCTACTCTCTCTCTGACTTTGTGCAGTTGAATTTCCACCCTTGAAGGAAGTGACAAATTTCATCTGGGCCGCCCAATAGTAATATTTAAAATTTGGGAGTTCTCAACCTCCCATATGATATTTTCAAGTTACTTTTCCATGGAGATTCTGGCTGGCTTCCAAAGAAACTTCCTAATTAACATTCAAATTTTGAAGGAATTTCTGCGGTAATGGTCTGGAAAAACTATTGTAAACATGGAAATGTATTCATTTTGATACAGTTCACTCTTCCAATCAGCATTGTTGGAACAGTTACCCATTTATTTAAATCTTCTTCAACGTTCTTAAGCAAGGGGAGGTCGTTCAACTTATGCAAGTTTTTTAAATTATTATCTACTTTAATTCCCATATATTTGATCCCATTTATTGCCCATCTAAATTATGTATTTCTTTTACAATCCATATAGTTCCTGTCTGTTAAAGATATAATTTCACTTATATTCCAATTTAATTTGTACCTAGAGGCCCTCCCATAATCTTTCAATTGCAAGGGCAGTCTTTGTAGAGAAGTTTCAGGCTCTGTCAGATATGTTAATGCATCATCTGCTAAAAGACTAACCTTACGTTTATCTTGGTCCACTCTGAACCCCTTAATGTTTGGATCCCATTGAATAGTTTCTGCCAGAAGTTCAATGGCCCATACGAAGAGAACCAGGGATAGTGGACATCCTTGTCTACTAGACCTAGATAGTGGGAATGTCAAAGATATTTTACCATTGGTCACAACTCTAGCCTTGGATTCATTATATAGAGCTCGAATCCAATTTATAAAATGTTGACCTAATCCAAATTTCTCCAGTACTTTAAATAAAAACTCCAACACCAACCTATCAAAGACCTTTTCTGCATCTAGAGCAACTGCCACACTAAATTCACCTCTTTTCTGGGCCAAATGAATTACACTAAACAGTCTTATTACATTGTCTCCTGATTGCCTTTTCTTTACAAGTCCTATTTGGCCTTATCTATCAATTTAGGCAAACATTTTGCCAATCTATTTGCCAAAAGCTTTTGCTAGTATTTTATATACTCTATTTAACAAAGAAATTAGCTTATATGATGACGGTTTCAACATATCCCTGTCTTTCTTAGGAATCACCGTTATTATTGCGGATGAGAAAGATTCCAGCAATGTAATGTAACAGCTTAATTCAGTACCTCCATTAAAGGAGACATTAATAAATCCTTAAATTCTTTGTAAAATTCTAATGGAAAGCCATCTTCATGAGGGACCTATTAATATGTAATGAATTCAATGCCTCCTATATTTCTAATTGAGTAAAGGGTGCATTTAATTCCATCTACTCAGTCAAATCCAAATTAGGCAAAACCAATTGTAACAAATAGTCATCTATTTTATTAACATCTCCTTGCGATTCCAATTTATATAGTTTAGAATAAAATGATTTAAAGGCCTCATTGATTTCCTGTGTTTTATACGAGATCCTGTTGGTTTCTGTTTCAATTGCATTAATTGTACGGACCTTATGAGCTCTTTCCCCTGCTCATAATATCTTTGTCTTGTTCTCATTGTTACCTTTTCAATCTTGTAAGTTTGTTATGTATTATATTCAAGCTTTTTTGCAAATAAATACCCTTCACTTTTTTCCTGAGCTTCTCGACTTTAGCTCCTTCTCCAAATAAATAATTATTTTTTCTAACTTATCTAACTTTTTTGCATATTCTTTTAAATTTTTAGTGTAACTAATTATTTTACCCCTTAAATAAGCTTTTAAGATATTCCATATAATAAATTTGTTGGCAATAGAATGACAGTTCGTTTCACAGAAGATTCCAATATGTCTCCTAATAAAACTACAGAATTCAGATCTTTTCAATAATATTGGATTGAAATGCCTCCTATATACCATTTCCTGCTTATCAGGTATAGCAATTGATAACAATAGAGGTGAATGGTCTGTCAGGACCCTTGCCTTATTCTCAATTTCCATGATTCGTTCATGTAAATATGCAGATAGTAAAAATAAGTCTATCTGGAGTAGGAATCATGTTTTTTATAGTGAAAGGAATCGTTTCTTTGTCTCAGATGTAATTTTTCTTCAGGCATCTACTAAATTCAGCTCTCTCATTTGACACTAGAATAGCTTTAACCATCTTTGTCCTGGCCACAGATTTTGTTGACTTATCCAAAACTGGATCAAAACAAGAATTAAAGTCCTCTATTTATGTTTTGATGTGCGGAGCATACAAATTTAACACAGTCCAAGATTCAGAATATATCTGACAATGTACCTTTACATATCTACCTGCTGGTATCTTGTTCAAATCCATCCAACCATTTTCCCCCCCAGAGATCCCAAAATCTTTTCTTCCGACACTGGGCCCAGACTTGGTGACGGTTCCAATAAAAGAGAATAAGATAAAGTCAAAAGATATATAGAGATAGAAAAAAAAATAGGTACATACTATCATATCTATTACAAAGACCAAAGAAAAACATAAATCCCCCCATAAGAAAAATTCCAAAACACTACCCAAAATACTAGTACAGGCTGTGACTAGTTCACACACACACATCTGATGTGACACAGACAAACCTTGAACACCAAACACCCCCCCCCACCCCAAAATTGACATAAAATACATAATTTATTTTCCTCACTGACAAGAAGAATACATGCAACACAGTACAGGAGTTACATACTTGTAGAAGAATAACTATATTACCATCTTCTAAATTCTATCAACTTTTAAGTCTGGCAACTGATTTGCAAAGTCAATAGTACATTTAGTGTCCCTGAAAAATCTGTTTTCATCATTTGGATCCATAATCTTCAGAATAGCAGGGTGACCTACATGTCACAGCCCTTTTTCCACAGTGAATTCTTCATGGGATTAAATTCCCATCAATGCTTCAAAAGTGATAGCCAGGTAAAAGAAAATCTTTTCCCCTTCATATTCAAGTGGTGCTCCCCTTTTCTTCGCTCCTTTGATGCCGCTCTAAGAATCTTCTCATGTATAAAACAAAGTTCATGGATCTGAGCTTGAGTTCATTTTATGGACACTTCTGGACAATTGAAATGGACAGAATTAGAAGGATTTAGACCAAATGCAGTTAAATAGGATGGCCCTAGAATGCCAATTTGACTAGCATAGACAAGTTGGGCCAAAGGGCCTATTCTTGTGCTGTATGACTCCTTGACTCAACAACTACAGGTATATGATCATTTCTGATTTTCCAATATATTTTTTCCTTTGGAAACATCATTTGATTTGAGGAGCTGCCGGAGGGCAGTAGTTAAGGAGTGATTCAGAGTCATGCACAGAAAATAAGAGCTAAAATGCACCTCTTAAAAAGGTGTTGATAAGTAAAATCAAGTCAAGTTTATTGTCATTTGATTGTACAAGTATAACCAACATATGCAGGAACACAGCCATACAACATACACACACAGAAAACAATATACATGCGGGACAAGTAATTTATCTATACAAATAAATAAATATTGCTTTGTACATATGAGAGTCTGGAATGGTTAGTGTGAGCAGCTCCTTTGGTTGTTCAGCATTCTAAATGCCCATGGGAAGAAACTGCTCCTCAGCCTGGTGGTGCTGTCTCTGATACCCCTGTATCTTTTTCCCGACGGGAACAGCTGAAAGATGCTGTGTGCAGCTTGGAAGGGGTCCTCGACGATGTTGTGCATCCTCTTTGGACAACAATCCCAGTAGATCATGTCGATGAGGGTGAACTGTATGGTCTAGATGCTTAATCTTACTCCATTTTCTTTTGTTAAAATCCTTCCCATTTCACAAACTTTGGAGAACTAACTTCCATTATAGGTGGCTATTTTTCATCAAAGGGACATGGTCCTCTGGAATTACTTTCACTGAAGTCCCCAGTTGTTTAAATAGTCATTTATGACTGAGAAAGGAGAACACCATCCATAACAATTGATTGGCACCTTCTCTACATAATAATTTACCAGCGTTTAGAGCACGGTTATACATTCAGGAAAAAAAGAATTTTTAAAGCACTGACCATAGGATCTCAGGCATTCTTCCCTCAAGGCCATATAGTAAGGCAATTTAGCGTTGTCATAGAGCTATTGTTGCAAGATCTTTATGGAATGGAACACCACATGGATGTAGACAATTTTGGGCTAACTAGCAGTGAAACACGAAAGTCTGCCAACTCTATGATTGTGGTGAAAACAGTGAAATGTTGGAGGACCTCAGCAATCTCACAGCGTAAAGATACAGTATTTAACTGATGTTCTGGGCCTGAGCCCTTCTTCAAGGTATGAATAAAAAGCAGGCAGGTGCCTGAATTAAAAGGTTGGGAAGAAGAAAAGAATGGACACAAGGAGAAACATAAAGGTGATAATTGGACATGGGTGTGACAGGAGAGAAAAAGTGAGAATTGATAAGGGAAGGGTTGGCTCTGTGAATGCAGATCTGGAGGAGAGGAGATAGAGCCAGAGTTGGAGGAAAAAGAAATAGGGATGGATAGGTGTGGGGGCTAATGGAAACTGGAGAAATCAATGTTATTGCCATCTGTTTGGAGGGTATCAATGTATTGTTCCTCCAATTTGCGGGTGGTCTCAGTCTGGAAGTACATGAAACCATGGGCAGACACGTTGGCATGTGCATGGGGTGGGGAATTGAAATGGGTTTCCACTGGGAGAGCTGAGAGATCCTGCTGTTGAGGCAGACAGAGCCGAGATGTTCAAGGAAGCCATCTCTCAGCCTGTGACCAAATTGGGTCCCTGAGCGCTGGTGATGGAGGTGTGGGTGAAAGTGTAGCACTTCCTGTGGTCAAGTTGCCAAGAAGACAATTGGTGGGAAGGGAGGAGTAGATGCCGGAGTCGTGGAGGGAGTCGTCCCTGCAGAAGCTGGAGAGGGGAGGAGAGGGGAAGATGTGTAGGTGGCACAAATGGTGTAGGATGATATGTTGGATGTGGAGGCAAGTGAGGTGATAGGTGATAGTTAAGACCTAAACCAGCAGCAATAGAATATCACCAAGACAATGGTATCTTCAAAACAATAATTTTTATTAATAATTGTTAAAAATATAAAATCTTACTTAACTCTAAACTTAACCTCACTATGCCCAAATGTATGTATGTGTGGTTGTGGCAAATCCCAAACCATTACAGTTCAGGCATAACTCTGAAGAGATGATTTTAAAGTTCAATCTCAGAAATCTTTTGTGTTGAATCTCAGAGTCTTTAAAACTACTGTTCAAAAGTTCTCAAACTCACAAATTCTTTGTAGATCTTTTTTCATAGATATGTTTCTTCATACAAATGATTTCCCACAAATGCCCCTCTTGTGCTTGGAGATTTTGGAATTTATGTTTCACATGATGATTTTACAAACCTAGACAAGGATTAAATGAAGTGACCCTTACAAAGGGACACAGTCGAATTGCCCTCTTTTGACAAAGAAACAGTGAAGTGGTTTTTTTTCATTGCCACTTATCCTGTGCATCTCCCATGATGAGAAGAACCACAACAGGTCCTCCTTCACTTAGGGCTATGATGTTTCTCTGATTTCAGATAAAACTGGTACAATATTAAAGATGTCTCTTTGAAGTGACTTTAATCACATGACATGACATCATTGATGATTTTGTTTGAAGTTCTTCTCTTCCAAAGGTGAACGAGAAAATGCTTCCAGTCTGTCTGCTCAGCTAACCAATAGGTGGTTTTCTTGTGTAGTTGTTTCTCTCAGAAGACATCATTGTCTTTAGTTTCAATGGACAGTCACTCCAGTTTTATAGCTCTTTACACAGTTTCCACTGAACAATGGATTAGCAGACAATTTGACTTTCAAAATGGTGTTCTGTGTATAAGTGTCTTTGTGGGTGTTCCTGTCCAACCCTCAAAGTCTTTTTCTAAGAAATATAGATATAATAATTAATAATAGCACAATTCTGTCACTGTGACAAGGAGAATCCCGCCTTTCTTACGCATGGGGGCAGTGGGGTATCAGGGCACATGTGCAGATTATGGAGGATATGCGGGTGAGAGCCTAGTTGATGCTAGTGGAGGGGAAGCCATATTTTTCAAAGAACGAGGACATCTCAATTATCTGGTATGGAAGACCTCATTCTGAGAGCAGCTGTGATGGAGGAATGAAGAAAAAGGAATGGAATCCTTACAGGAGACAGGATATGATGAGGTATAGTCGATGTAGCTGTTTGAGTTGATGGGTTTGTGGAAAACATCAGCTGAGAGTTTGTCTCCTCAGAAGGAGGCAGAGAGATTGCAAAAAAGGAAAATGTTGGTAGAGATGGGTCATCTCGGAATGGAAGTGGGCAAAAAAATGGATAAAGTTGATGAGCTCGTCATAGATCCATGAGGCAGCACCAAAGTATTCATCAATGAAGTGGATGAAGACTTGCCTCTATCGACTTGTAGCATGGATTGCTCCAAGTATCAATAAAATGGCAGGCATAGCTGGAGACTATGTGGGTACCCATGGCTATCCCTTTGATTTGGAGAAAGTGAGATGAGTCAGAGGAGAAGTTATTGAGGGTGAGGACAAGTTATGCCAGCTAGAGGAAAGTGGTGGTGGAGGGGAACTGGTTGGGTCTGTTGTCAAGGAAGAAACAATGGGCTTTGAGGCCTTCAGAATGGGGGAAAGAGGTGTATAGTGAATGGATGTCCATGGTGACAGTGAGACAGTGGGGTTCAAGGAACTGAAAGTTGCTGGAGGAAATATCACAGATGTAGATGGGGAGGAATTAGACTATGGGGAACAAAATGGAGTTGAGGTAAGCAGATACCAATTCCATGTGTATGCAGAAGCAATGGGTCTACTGGGACAATTGGGTTCATGGATCTTGGATAGTAGAACAGGGCAGTATGGGTTGGGAAACAATAATATTAGAGGCTGTGGGCTGTGGAAGGGAGATGAGTTCAGAGATAGTGTGTGACTAAATAGCAGTCGAAAGTATATTCAGTTTCAGTGACACAGTGGAGTTTAAACTTTGAGAAAGGTGAACAGAGGATCTCACAGATCCAATCAAAACAGATGAGACAGAATAGATTAAGGTAGGATGCAGGATGAAGACTGAAGGTGATTAGGACATAGTACAGCACAGGAACATTTTCTTCAACCATTTGACTGTGCCAAACATGATGTCCAAATCAAACAAAAACTCTGCTGCTTGTATATGATATCAAGCCAAGTTTAAATTCATTTATTGATCATCCAATTGTATCAGTGTAACCCGAGGAAACAGAGTTTTCTGATCCACGGTGCCAAACAGTGCAGACACACATGCCGACATTACGCACATACAGTCAAACAATGCATTTTCTTCTGCGCTACATGATAATGAGGGCAAGTATCAAGTGGAGGATGAATGCGTGGCTAAAGAGGTGGAGTAAGGGGCAGGGATTTGAGTTCTTAGGTCACTGGGACCTATTTTAAGGGATGTGGGACCTGCACCAAATGGACCGATTACATATGAATCCCAGAGGGACTAGGATCGTGGCAGGGGCATTTGCTATTGCTTCTAAGGAGGCTTTAAATGAGTATGGTTGGGGAAGGGGACCATAAAAAGGAAAACTGCAAAGAGAAGGTTTGTCAGCAAAGAAAGAAGACTTGCAGACAAAGTTTGGGGGTGATTGAGAAGAAAAAGGATTGGTGCCGTGATGGAGGGGGGATGATGGTAATAAATCATAGAGTGGTCCGTAAAGATGGAAATAAGCAGATGTGGGAAATCACTGAAATGCATTTACTAGGAATATTGTAAGGAAGTTGGACAAGCTGAAGTGCAGATAGACATTTGGCAGTAAGACATGGTGGCGATTAGTGAGACGTGGTTGCAGGAGGGATGTGACTGGCAGCTAAATATTCCGGGATTTTGCTGCTTTAGGTGTGATAGAATTGGAGGGGTGGGGGGTGGGTGGCGTTGCTCATCAAGGAAAATATTTCAGTGTTGCTGATGCGAGATAGATTGGAGGGCTCGTCAAGGGAGGCGGTATGGATGGAATTAAAAAATGGAAAAGGAGAGGTTACAAATATAGCGAGTAGTGTTAAATAGAGGAGCAAATGTGTAAGAAAATAGCTGAGATTTGTAATAAGCACAGGGTTGTGTTAGTGCAGGATTTTAACTTTCCTAATATAGATTGGGAAACACATTTTGTGAAAGGGCTGAATGGATTAGAATTTGTAAAATGTATGCAGGATGGGTCCTCTACCGGCATCACCTACGGCTCCTAGAACGCTTCCACCAGCGTTGTCTCCGCTCCATCCTCAACATTCATTAGAGCGCTTTCATCCCTAACGTCGAAGTACTCGAGATGGCAAAGGTCGACAGCATCGAGTCCACGCTGCTGAAGATCCAGCTGCGCTGGGTGGGTCACGTCTCCAGAATGGAGGACCATCGCCTTCCCAAGATCGTGTTATATGGCGAGCTCTCCACTGGCCACTGTGACAGAGGTGCACCAAGGAAAAGGTACAAGGACTGCCTAAAGAAATCTCTTGGTGCCTGCCACATTGACCACCGCCAGTGGGCTGATATCGCCTCAAACCGTGCATCTTGGCGCCTCACAGTTTGGCGGTCAGCAACCTCCTTTGAAGAAGACCGCAGAGCCCACCTCACTGACAAAAGGCAAAGGAGGAAAAACCCAACACCCAACCCCAACCAACCAATTTTCCCCTGCAACTGCTGCAACCGTGTCTGCCTGTCCCGCATCGGACTTGTCAGCCACCAATGAGCCTGCAGCTGACGTGGACATTTACCCCCTCCATAAATCTTCGTCCGCGAAGCCAAGCCAAAGAAGAAAGATGTTGAGGTCTCTACTAGAGAAGGGGCAGTGTTGGATCTACTGTTGGGGGATGAGAGAGGGAAGGTGACTGAGGTGTACGTTGGGGAGCACTTCGAATCCAGTGATCATGGTACCATTAGATTCAGTGTGGTGGCCCGCAATTGCGGAGATCGGGCCGACACATCGCGCAGCAGCAGATACGGACAAAGATCGCTAAAATAACTCCCAGGACAATGAACCAGCGGGGGTAGAAGCTGGGGCAGCATCAGACTAACAGCCCTAAAATGACGCTGGTCAAGCTGCCCAGCTAACTCAGCAGAAACAGGCTGGGGAAGAAGGACGTGTGTGTGTGTGTGTGTGTGTGTGTGTGTGTGTGTGTGTGTGTGTGTGTGTGTGTGTGTGTGTGTGTGTGTGTGTGTGTGTGTGTGTGTGTGTGTGTGTGTGTGTGTGTGTGTGTGTGTGTGTGTGTTTGTGTGTGTGTGTGTTTCTTTGTAGTAGTCAGCTACATCAATATAATGATGGAAAGGGATAGGTGTGGTCCGAGGATAAAGGTTTTCGAGTGGGGAAAAGCCAGATTTTACGAAATAAGAAGGGATTTGCAAGGAGTAGTTTAGGTTCATTTGTTTTATGGGAAGGAGGTAGAGGAGAATTGGAGGGCATTTAAAGGTGAGATTTTGAGGGTGCAGAATCTTTATGTTCCTGTTAGGATAAAAGTCAGGGCAAAAATTTGAGAGAGCCGTGGTTTTCAAGGGAGATAAAAATGAGGCCTACATTAAATACAGGAAGCAAGATATGGATGAGATGCTTGGAAAATACATGGATTGTAAAAAGAAGCTTAAGAAAGAAATTAGGAAAGTGAAAAGAAGGTACGAGGTGGCTTTAGCGAACAGGGTGAAAGTAAATCCAAAGGGTTTTTACAAATATGTGAATAGCAAAAGGAGAGTGAAGGATAAAATTGGTCTTTTAGAGAATCAGAGAGAGAAATGTGCGTGGAGCCGAATGAGATGAGGGAGATATTGAATGAGTTCTTCTCATTGGTATTCACTAGGGAAAAGGATGTGGAATCATTTAGGATAAGAGAGGCAAAAGGGGTGATTAATGAAAATGTAGGGATTAGAAAAGAGGAGGTGTTGGAACTTCTGAGGCATATAAAGGTGGATAAGTCTCCAGGTCGTGACAGGATTTTTCCTAGGACCTTGAGGGAAGTCAGGGAGGAAATAGTGGAGGCTCTGACAGTGATTTTTCAACAGTCACTAGAGGGGAACATGGTGTCACAGGATTAGCATGTTGAAAACGTAGTTTTTCTGTTTAAAAAGGGTTCCAGGTGTAGGCCCAGCAATGATAGGCTAGTAGGTTTGACATCGGTGGTCGGTAAACTAAAGGAAAGTACTCTTAGAGATAAAATGTATAAGTATCTAGAGAGGGAGGGACTGATCAGGCACACCCAACATGGGTTTGTGCGGGGAAGGTCATGTTTGACAAATCTTGTTCAATCTTTTGAGGAGGTGACTTGGAAAGTTGATGAGGGTAGAGCTGTAGATGTAGTCTATATGGATTTCAGTAAGGCCTTTGATATGGTTCCACATGGAAGGTTGGTAAGGAAGGTTTAGGCATTAATGTTAAGATAGCCAGATGGTTTGAACATTGTCTAGAAGATAGACAGAGAGTCATGGTGAATAATTGTCTGTCAGGATGGAGGGCAGTGACGAGTGGTGTGCCTCAGGGCTCGGTGTTGGGTCCCTTGTGTTTTGTCATTTACATTAACGATTTTGATGATGGACTGGTAAATTGGGTTAGTAAATATGCGGATGGTACTAAAATAGGAGGAGTAATGGATAATGAAGATGGTTTTCAGAGACCGCAGAAGGATTTGGACGTTTAGAAGAGTGGGCTGAAAGGTGGCAAATGGAGTTTAATGTCGATAAGTGTGAAGTGCTTAATCTTGGGAGGAATAATCAAAACAGGACACATGCAGTGAAGGGGAGGGCATTGATGAACAGAGAGATCTTGGAATAACAGTTCATTATTCTTTGAAAGTGAATCTCATGTAGATAGGGTGGTAAAGAAGGATTTTTGTATGCTGGCCTTTGTAAATCAAAGCATAGAATATAGGAGCTGGGAGGTGATGTTGAGACTGTTCAAGGCATTGGTGAGGCCAAGCTTGGAATATTGTGTGCAGTTCTAGTCCCCAAATTATAGGAAGGATATCAGGAAGGTCGAGAGGGTGCAGAGAATATTTACTAAAATGTTGCCTGGATTGAAGTATCTAGTATACAAAGAAAGACTGAGTAGACTGGGTCTTTATTTATTGGAGTGTAGAAGGTTGAGGGGGATTTGATAGAGGTATTTAAAATTATGAGGAAGATAGCCAGAGTAGATGTGAATAGGCTCTTTCCCTTAAGGGTAAGTGAGATTTGGACGAGGGGTCATAAGTTAAGGGTTGGGGGCAAAAGTTTAGATGTAACATGAGAGAGTGGTTGGTGAGTGGAATGACCTTCCGGAAGAGATGATTGCAGCAGGGTCAATTTTGTCATTTAAGAGAAGGTTGGATGAATGCATGGATGTGAGGGGATTGGAGGGTTATGGACAGGGAGCTGGTAGGTGGGACTAGTGGAGTTCACTTAAATCGGTGTGGACTAGAGGGGCTGAGATGGCCTGTTTCCGTCCTGTAATTGTTATATGGTTATATACTGTATTAAAATAAATATTACATAGAGACACAGTGAGTTGTTTTAATAGTTCAACAGTCATTCAGAAGTCTCCCTGCCCGTGGGAAGAAGCTGTTCCTCAGACTGTTGGTTCTGGTTCCAATACTCGTGCATCTCCTTCCTGGCATGAATAGCTCGAAGATGCTACTTTCAGGCTGGTAGAGGTCCTCACAGATTTGCAAGCCTTCTTTAAACAGCAACAATCTCAGTAAATCATATCAATAAGGGGTTTGTGGGGGGAGGGGGGAGCGAAGAGAGGGTTAATGCTTCTGCTCCTTTTAGAGTCCAATGGATTGACCTCCCCTCTGATGCTCTACAGCATCCATCCTGGCAACACCCTGGGGAATCTCATCTGCACCCTCTCTAGCTGGAATTTACAGCATCTGTCAGCTGTGTGCCAGGTGTATACAGGTATGGGCCAGCTGCAGACCATGTGTGTACAGGTGTGGTCAACAGGATGTTCATGTGTCCAGTAAAATCCCCATAATCCGGTACCTATGGGGATCGCGGATGCTGGAAATGCACATTTTCTGGTTGACTGAGACACTGTGTAACAGTACCTAACTAATACACCTGCATTAGAATACACCATATAAAAGACAAAATACAGTGCAAAATGTTGTAATTTAAAAAAAAGTCTGTATTATAGTTTCTAATTATATAAAGTTCACTTTAATCAAGTAATTCTCATAACTTACAAAATTTAAATCTAAATTTGAACCCTTGTCACTGACACTTTAATAGTTTTGCCCTAGTTTCTACGCCAACCATTCCATCATCAGAATTAACCCCTCCCCAAGTTTACAGATAAAGTCTTACTGAAATATACTTAATACAATAAAAATAAAGACTCTTACAAGGCAGGAATAGTGACTTTGGGAGAGTCACCCAGTGGCGAGTGGCATTGGCCGGCTCTTTGTCCTGGGCGACACCACTTCATTTAAGCGCAACTTTATTGTGATTTTACTCACAGCTGCTGCGGGCAGGGCATGACTGGGATGCCCTGCTGGCTTAACGTTCACTCCCATCTTTAGCAAGGCCTCCACGCAAGTGTCCCAGTCAAGCCTTTGGTGCACATTACTCGTGCTGACAGTCTGACTTCCCTCCTCGCAAGGGACGACAGCAAAAAGACTGTGCGCGCATTGAGGGGCAAGCCTGCTCGTGTCCAACAAAATCTCTGAGCTCCCCGAGAGGTCCTTCTGTCCAGTCTTATTTGAATTTACACATTTATTTTTTTTTTTGTTGTCAGTTGTTTGATAATGGGGATTTTGCTGAATATCTGCTTAAGAAAATGGAAGCTTTAGTGGAGTGAAACATAACATAAATTGAGAGGACAGAAAATTCATATCTGCACTCCTTGGAGACTCACTACAGGAGGCAACTTGAACCTCTTCGCATGAGGCTATTTTTATGGTAACTGGTGGTTATCCTGCATTTTTGTAGTATGTGATCTCTCTAACTGTATATCCCTATTGAAGAGTTGTCACTTGATGCCCACCCCACCAGCCTCACCCACCGCTTGGCTCCAAGGTACCAACGTGATTGCTGAGGGAGTGTTCCACTGGCTGACAAACAAAATGTGCTCTTGACAGCTGATGCCTTTCTTTGACTTTAAAGGAGCAATATCCCTTTTGTAAAAGCACAGGTCTGCTATTAGTTCATCTTCTTTGGTGTTGAAGATTCCAAGGCAGTTCCAGATCTTGCCTTGGCCAATTTTGGGAGTTCTTTGCAAGGGAGTCAATTTAGATTTAACAGTAACATAAAAAATGCTTCACAGTACCAGAGAGCAGACCAAACTAATTAGGATGCAATTTTGTGTAACTCTGATAAAATCAATCTTCTGCTGACAAGAGTTTACTTAATGTTTCTGTTACTTATTACTTTCTTGTCAATGTGGCGGGATTTCAATTATTTCAAGTTTACAGTTGTAATCACTGTTTTGGATGTTGGACAAAAACAGTGATCCAATGGCAAGAAAAACATGTAAAACATTCAAGAAGCTGAGAATCCCTATAAACGTGAGGAACTGGATGATGAAGCAGTCATCAGGGATCGGTCTTCGTTGGAGTGGACTAAGTCAGAGTGGAAGGCTTTGGCAAAAACAGGTAAGAGGTGAGGTATATTAGGAACAAAAAGGATTCAGCAGGTAGGCACAAGTTAGGGCAGATTTTAGATATCATATATTTTGTTCCTCTAATCATAAACAATGGGAATGGCAGCCAAGGCAGGGGAATGCTCTTCTTTTAGAATGTGGGTTGTCAGGGAAGCCAGAAGTATCCCTGATGACTTCATCTGGAAGAAATGCATCCAGCTCCAGCTCCTGACAAGCTGAGTTAAGGAACTGGACCCGAAGTTGGATGAACTCAGGATCATTCAGGAGGCAGAGAGTGGGGGGGGGGGGTGGGTGATAGACAGGAGTTACAAGGACACTATCACAGCTAGGAGGCAGAAGGATGGTAGATGGGTGATAGTCAGGAGAAGGAAAGGAGCAGGCAGGAAGTACAGGGCACCCCAGTGGCTGTTACCCTCAATAACAAGTATACCATTTTGGATACTGCTAGGGGAGGACTGAGCTACCAGGGACAAGCCACAGCCATCAGTTTTCTGGCATGGAGTCTGGTCCTATGACTAAGAAGGATGGGAGAAGAAGAGGTGAACTTTAGTGATAGGGGATTCCATAGTTAAGGAGATAGATAATATGTTCTGTAGAGGAGATTGGGTATCCAGGATGGCATGTTGTCTCCCTGGTGACAAGTCTGAAATATCTCAAATCGAGTTCACATCATTCTCAGGAAGGAGGGTGAGCAGACAGATGTTGAGGTCCATGTAGGGACCAATGACGTGGGTAGGAAGAGTGAGAAGGTCTTACAATAGAGTTCAGGGAGTTAGGTGCTAGGTTGAAGGAGAGGACATCCAGGATTGTGATCTACGGATTGCTAACCATGCCACGTGCTAGTGAGGTTAGATATAGGATAATGTATCTTAGCATGTGGCTAAAGATATGTTGCAGGAGGGAGGACTTAAAGCTTCTGGATCATTGGGCTCTCTTCCAGGGAAGGTGGGACCTGTTCCAATGGGATGGTTTGCACCTGAACTAGAAAGGGACTAATATCCTTGCAGGAAGGTTTGCTATTGCTGCTCTGGTGGGTTTAAACTAGATTTGCAGGAGGATGGAAATTAGAGTGCAAGAGCAGATAGAGAAGTGGAGGAAGGAAAAAATTATGTGAAAACTACATCCACTGTGAGAAGTCACTGGGTTGCGTGCGATGGAAATTTTCTAAGATGTATCTATTTCAATCCAAGGAGTATTGTAAGAAAGGCAGAAAAGGTTAGGCCATGGATTGGCATGTGGAATTATAAAATTGTGGCCAATAGTGAAACTTGCTTGCAGGAGGGGCAGGACTGGCAGTTCAACATTCCAGCCTTCCATTGGTTCAGACACGATAGAATGGGGGTGGGGGGGGGGTGGAATGACAGGGGGAAGATTGCCATTCCTCGCCAGGGAAATTATCACAGCTGTGCTCAAGGCAGGACAGGCTAGAGGGTTCATCTACTGAAACTATATGGGTGCAGCTGAGGAATGGGAAAAGTATGGCCACCCTCATGGGGTTGTATTATAGATTGACCTAAAAGTCAGTGAGAATTGGAGGAGCAAATCTGTAGAGAGATAGCAGACAGCTATAGGAAACATAAAGTTGTGATGGTAGGGGATTTTTAACTTTCCACATATTGTAAAAGGCTGGATGGCTTGGAGTTTGTCAAATATATTCAGGAAAGTTTTCTAAATCAATATATAGAGGTGCCAACTTGAGAGAATGCAATGCTGGATCTCCTTTTAGGGAACAAGACAGAGCAGGTGACAAAAGTATGTGTAGGGGAACATTTTGGGACCAGTGATCATAATGCCATTAGTTTCAAGTTAATTGTGGAGAAGGATAGGTCTGGGTCTTAGGTTAAGATTCTAAATTTGAGAAAGGCTAATTTTGAGGAAATGAGAAAGGATCTAGAATGCGTGAATTGGGATAAGTTGTTTTCAGGCAAGGATGTGCAAGGTAGAGGACCTTCAAAGTTGAAATTTTGAGAGTACAGGCTTTGCATGTTCCTGTCAGGATCAAAGTCAAGATTAAGAGGCATAGGGAACCTCAGTTTTCAAGGGAAATTGGAAAACTAGTTCAGAAGAAGATAGAGGTGTATAACAGATATAGGAAACATGGAGCAAATGATGTACTTGAGGAGTATAAAAATACAAGAAAAACTTCCAGAAAGAAATCAGAAAGGCTAAAAGAAGACATGAGGTTGCTTTGGCAGACAATGTGAAGGAAAATTCCAAGGGTTTCTACGGGTATATTAAGAGCAAAAGATTGTTAAGGGAAGAAATTGGTCCCCTTAATGATCAGAGTTATCGGCTTTGTATCGAGCCAAAAGAGATGAGAGAGGCTTTAGATATTTATATTTTCATCAATGTTCATACAGGAAAAGGTCACAGAGGAGGAAATTCTTTTTGTTTTAAAGCAAATAAGGGTGGATAAATGCCCAGGGCCTGACAGGATATTCCCTCAGACCTTGAGGGAGGCTAGTGTAGAAATTTCAGGGGCTCTGGCAGAAATATTTAAAATGTCCTCAGCCAGAGGATTGGAGTAGAACTCACTGTTAGAGAATTATGTTATTACTAACCTTTTGATAATATATATTAAAGTTACTGGGTGGGTTTTAACAGGGAAAGACACATCACACATTCAAAATCAAGGAGAAACCATCAAAGCCTTATCATTGTTTAGTTAAAAGCTATAAAACTAGAGGGATTGTTGCAAAGAAATACAGAAGACGATGAATGTTTGCAGGAGAAACACCTGTGTAAACAGAAAGTCATTTGCTTCATGACCTGTAGAGACAGGTTGGAGGCCACTGCCATGAACAGTTGTTTTTAAACATATGATACAGTGGTAGTGTCATATCATATGATTGGGACACTTCAGGGAGGCATCTTTAATATTGAGCCATGCAGTAACCGTCACTGAGAGAGGTACTGTTGTGGTTTTCCCTTTGACAGGGAAGGAACACTGAATTAGAGGCTATGAATAAAAGGGCCACTTCAACTGTCTCTTTGTCAAGAGAAGGCAGTTCTGCATGTCCATCTGCAATGGCCACTTCATTTAACCTTTACCTGGGTTGGTGAAATCATCATGTGAAATACAAGTTCCGCAACCTCCATGCAAGAAAGGGGAATTGAAAAGAAAAGTCATTCGTATGAATAAATATTTGTCTGAAAGCAAATCTACAAGAATTCATGAGTTTGAGAACTTCTGAACAGCAGTATAAAGACTCTTGAGTTTCAACACAAAATATCTCTAAATATGAATACTCTCTTCAGAATTGTGCCTAAATAGTAATGGTTTGGGATCTGCTCCCCTCTCCCTGCCATACACACACACACACACACACACACACACACACACACACTTGCACATAATGGAGTTATTTTTAGAGTTAAGTCAGATTTTATGTTATTAATAATTATTAATAAAATTTATTGTTTTGAAGGTACCATGGTCTTGGTGAATTTCTATTGCTGCTGGTCTATGCCGTAACACTCATATTGTTGTGTTTTTAAAAAATGGCTCTAAAAGTAACCATGGCAATTACAGGCTGGTGAGCCTGATGCCAGTAGTAGTTAAGTTATTGGAAGGTGTTCTAAAAGATCAGATATACAATTATTTGGATAGCCAGAAACTGATTGGAGATAGTCAACTTGGCTTTGTGCATGGGAGGTCACATTTAACCAATCTTACAGAGTTTTTAGAGGAAGTTACCAGGAAAGTTGACAAAGGAAAGGTTATGGATGTTGTCTCCATGGACTTTAGTAAAAGATAAGGTTCCACATGGGATGCTAAATTGGTAAATGTGGTAAATATAGTTTACTGTGGTAAATTGGATCAGCAAGTTTGCAGATGACACTATGATTGATGGTGTTATGGACAGCAAAGAATGTTTTCAAAGCTTGCAGAGGGATCTGGACCAGCTGGAAAAATGGGCTGAAAAATGGGAGGTGGAATTTAATTCAGACAAGTGCATTTTGAAAGGACAAACCGAGAAAAGACATACATGGTAGATGATAGGGCATTGAGGGGTAAGGTAGAACAGAGGGATCTGAGAATACAAGTACATAGTTCCCTGATAGATGGATAGGATTGTAATGTAAGCTTTTGGAATATTGGCCTTCATTTTATTTGTTTTTTAATTTGACCAACAGCACGGTAACAGGCCATTTCAGCCCATGAGTCCGTGCTGTCAAATTAACACCCAATTTATCTACACCCCCGGTACATTTCAAACTGTGGGAGGAATTCAGATTCCCAGTGAAAACCCATGCAGAAATGGGGAAAACGTACAGATTCCTTATATTCAGCGCCGGATTCAAACTCTGATCCTGATCTCTGAGGCTGTAAAAGTGTTGTTCTAACTGCTTTGCCAATCATGCGGCTCCATAAATCAAAGTACTGTATTGACTATAGGAGTAGGGATGCTGTGGTAAAGTTATATAAGACATTGGTGAGGCCAGATTTGGAGGATTGTGTGGAATTTTGCTCTCCTAACAACAGGGAAGACATCAATAAGTTAGAAAGAGTGCAGAGAAGATTTACTAGAATGTTGCCCAAACTTCAGGAACTGAGCTACAGGGAAAGGTTAAACAGGTTAGGATTTTATTCCCTGGAACATAGAAGAATGAGGGGAGATTTGATAGAGGTATTTAAAATTATGAGAGAATAGACAGAGTAAATGTGGATAGGCTTCTTCCACTGAGGGTTGGTGAGATATAAACCAGAGGACATGATTTAAGAGTGAAGAAGGAAAAGTTAAGGCAGTCCATGAGGGGGAACTTCTTCACCCAGAGAGTGGTGGGATTGTGGAATGAGCTGCCAGCTGAAGTGTTGAATGTGGGCTCAGTTATTACATACAAGAAAAAATTGGGAAGGTACATGGATGGGAGAGGTATCTAGTGATATGGACTGGGTGCAAGTCAGTGGAACTAGGCAAACAAATTGTTCAGCCCAGAGTAGATGGTTCAAGGGGCCTGATTCTGTGTGGTCAAGTTCCATGGTTCTATGGTCCTAAATCAGTTCTGAAGAGGAGACAGCTTAGAATCGATTAGACTGGCCCTCTCTTAAAAGCTTCCAGATAATATATCGAGTTTTTTTTTTCTCTATTGAGCAGCAAAAGGACATGGGTAGGAGTTTTTTTTCTGGAGAAAATTTATTGCCCCACTTATTATGAACCTTATTTTTCCATTTCATTGCTGTGCTGTATGAAGAAAGAGCATCTGAATAAGGCAGTCAGCCATCCAACCCAATTGTTTTTTTAAATTTTAGATTTAGATATACAGTACATTAACAGGGCCCTTCAGCCCACAAGCTCATGCCGCCTAGTTACACCCAAGTGAGTTGCAATCCCCTGTACATTTTGAATGGTGGGAGGAAACCTGAGCCGCTGGGGAAAACATATAGAGCCCAGAATTCGAATCCTGGTCCCGACCATTGTCGCTGTTACAGCGTTATGCCAACCACTTCGCTAACCATGCCATGTATTCTCCTGGACTATTTCACATTATGAACATCTACACCAGAAAAAAACAAATCTGGGCCTTTGCATTTCATTGGTGATGGTGTTTGAACAGAGGCAAATGCAGAGAGGGGAGTGTGGCCAGGTGGTGATACTAAGGTGATGACATTTTGTGTTAATTTGTGTACATTAAAGATGTATTCTTTGACACTGGAGGCTGTGAGTGAGAGATAACAGGAATGAGAAGAGGGGAAGTTCCTTCATACATTAGCTTGTGCAAGGGAAATTTCAGCATTTTGTGAGGTATTTAAGATTATGAGGGCCTGAGACAGGAGTAAAAATAGTAAATACCAAAGGGCATCTATTTAAGATGAGTGGAGGAAAGTTTAGGGGAGACGTCAGAGGTACTGTTATACTCAGAGAATGCTGGGTGCCTGGAATGCATTGCCAGGGGTAGTTTTGCAGGCTGGTGCAATAAGGACGTCGAAAGGTCACTTGGACAGGCATGTGGATTCAAAAAAAATGGAGAGTTATGGGGGTAAGAAAGGGAAAAATTAGATTGTTTTGGAGTAGATTTACACAAATAAGCTCAACATTGTGGGCTGAAGAGCCTCTACTATGCTATAATCTGTGATCTATGCTATATTCTCTGTCCGATTCTATGAAGTATTGTATTGGTTTCAGAGAATGAGTGGTGGATGAGCTCAAGGATATTTTACTCTCTGTTGGAGGGAGTATTCATAAATTATGTTGCATAGGGAGAATGATGAATAATCTTTTGGTTGAATGTTCATCAGTTGGAATGTTATGATGATACATTAATTTTTGAGGTGTTTTGATATGGGCATCGTTTTATCTCCTGAGTGTAAGACCGCAAGGATCAACAGGTAACTCACCATTTCCACCAAACCTTACAACTGTGAAAGATTATGTTGTATTTTATATTGTATATAGGTATATGGGTATATAGGTATATGGGTCCTCTACCGGCACCACCTACGGCTCCTAGAACGCTTCCACCAGCGTTGTCTCCGCTCCATCCTCAACATCCATTGGAGCGCTCACACCCCTAACGTCGAGGTACTCGAGATGGCAGAGGTCGACAGCATCGAGTCCACGCTGCTGAAGATCCAGCTGCACTGGATGGGTCACGTCTCCAGAATGGAGGACCATCGCCTTCCCAAGATCGTATTATATGGCGAGCTCTCCACTGGCCACCGTGACAGAGGTGCACCAAAGAAAAGGTACAAGGACTGCCTAAAGAAATCTCTTGGTGCCTGCCACATTGACCACCGCCAGTGGGCTGATAACGCCTCAAACCGTGCATCTTGGCGCCTCACAGTTTGGCGGGCAGCAGCCTCCTTTGAAGAAGACTGCAGAGCCCACCTCACTGACAAAAGGCAAAGGAGGAAAAACCCAACACCCAACCCCAACCAACCAATTTTCCCTTGCAACCGCTGCAATCGTGTCTGCCTGTCCCGCATCGGACTGGTCAGCCACAAACGAGCCTGCAGCTGACGTGGACTTTTTTACCCCCTCCATAAATCTTCGTCCGCGAAGCCAAGCCAAAGAAAGAAAAAGGTAAGTGTAGGTCACATATAAACACTTCAAAACAGATCTCATTTACAATACTGGAGCTCTGCTCAAGCCAGACAGGCCAGCTCCAAGAACCTTTGCAAAAGCTTTGGGGAGTGCCTATAAGGACTTCACAAAATGGACTGTTGTTTTTGGAAAGCAAGCGATGAAAGAACTCAAAGGATTAAGTTCAGTGCTGCAGTCTGTCTGAATGCAGTTGGCTTTTCTAAGAGTGTCATGCGGTTTTGCAAGCAGAGAGAGAAAAAGCAGGCTTTTCTCTGTGAGAGAGAGAGAGAGAGAGAGAGAATTCAGTTCTAGAGTTCACCAGCAGCAACTGGGATTAGAACAGGACAAGCTGGCAAACTTGTGGAAAAAAAAACATTTTGAAGATGAGTTGTGAGTTCTTAGTTCAGTCTGGTCAAAGCCCTTGTGGTCCATACAAGAGGAAAGGACTGGCTGCCTAATGTTTCATTTGAAATAAGAGAAACAAAAAGGAAGTCTGTGGTGACCAGAAAGAAAGAGGTTATCATCTGGAAAACCCTGATGGGGCAAGTTTCTTCGGCAAGACACTGACGTGGCTGATTAGAAGGAATCAGTTTGTGTCCAGCAAACAACAAATCTCTCTCTGTAAACCATCAAGAAACTTCCTGAACAGTAACCATTGACCTTTCAAGCACCAAAGCCTGGTGAACTTTATACATGTTAAATTCTGTGCACAGTATAAGAATTGCCTGCATCCAGAGAACTTGGAAGAAGGAGAAGTGAAAACAGAATCAAACTTTAACTTATCTCTATACTTAACTAACCCAAATTAACCCCCTTCTACTTCTAAGTGCACATGTATGATATGTGTGTAAATTTAAGAAAAGTTCTTTGGTTCACAGTTCAATCTCACTTCTCCTTCTTCCAAGTTCTCTGGATGCAGGCAATTCTTATACTGTGCACAGAATTTAACATGTATAAAATTCACCAGGCTTTGGTGCTCAAAAGGTAAAAGTTTACCACTCAGTCAGGTTCTTGTAGGGCTTGCAGAGAGAAATTTGCTGTTCCAGGATTTCCACAACTGAGGTACCACCATTAGTCATCTCAATATCTCGCTGATGAAACTTGCCCTATCAGGGTTTTCCAGATGGTAACGTCTTTCTTTCAGGCTAGCACAGAGTTCCTTTCTGTTCCACTTATTCCAAGAGAAACATCAGATCAAACCAGCAACCACAAAGAAGGCATATCACACAGGGGGTAAAGATGAACAATTACTTTATTAACAAAAAATTCACCTTCAAACTTTAATTCAAAATCCCTCCTTTTATAACAATGCCCTCTGGTCACTATGCAAATTTCTATAACAGTGTAAAACTAATAAACTCCCCAACCTCAATATTACATATGTAATTGAAGTCTAAGTTATATTTCCAACCAGCCCACAGAAAAACTTAGACACAAAACAAACACACAAGACTCACAGAACTTCGATCTCAACTGAAGCAAAGATCATAAACAAAATTCCTTCGGAATGTTCAAGAGAGAAATGGAGGGTGTTGGAAGAAAGAGAAAAACAGAACTTTTAGTTTCAGAGACAAGAATATGAGGAGAATGAAGCTAAAAAAACAAAGGGAAGAAGCTTAAAAACAAGGAGAGGAGACTGAAAAATTGAGACAATATGAGGCAGAGAAAAGCTGAAAAATGGAGGGAGGATGATGAAAGACGAAGAAAATATGACGGAACAGATTGAAAGGGTCAGACGGTTTCAATTAGAGAATTTAAAAATTGAGATGGAGGGAGGTAAGAGAATTGAGGCTTTAACTCCTGGCGGAGGATTTTGGCTAGTAGGGAGGTAAATACATTTCCTCTTTTTGATAAGGGAGATGTAGATACATATTTGCAACTTTTTGAAAAGGTGGCTGAGAGCTCAAAATGGCCCAGAAAAAGACCTCTTATGCTTCAAAGTGTATTGACAGGAAAAGAACAAGTTGCATCCTGTAGCTCAACTGCAGAGCAATTGGCAGATTATGATACTGTAAAGCAAGCAGTCTTGAAAGCTTATGAGTTGGTTCCAGAAGCATATAGACAAAAAAATTGGGAATTTGGTGAAAACATGGTACCAATCTTATATGGATTTTTATCTGGGAAAATCTGTATGTTTTGACCATTGGTGTGCTTCAAAAGGAATAAATAATGATTTTGACAGATTAAGAGATTGATATTAATTGAGGAAATTAAAAGGTGTGTTCCAAATGAGATTAAATTATACTTGCATGAAAGAGATATGGGACGTGGCAAGATTAGCAGATGAATATGTGCTAATTCACATCAACAAATTTCAGATTAGTGAACTATTTCAGAAGGTAAACGTGGAACAGATGAATAAGTCTGTTCAGAAGGTTAACGTAGAGCAGACTAGTAAACCTGAAATTGAATCTGGGGAAAATGTTAAGAGAAAAGATGAAAGTAAGGTGGGAAAGGACAGAACCTCTGGATTTGTATGTCACTTTTGTAAGAAACCTGGTAATGTTATTGCAAATTGTCTAGTGTTGAAAAAGAAATGAGAAAAGGAGGTTTTACCAGAAGCAGGTATTCAGACAGTTCAATTTAAGGAGAGCAGATGTGCCAAACCTGGTCAGGGTGTCATGGATGTTTTCAAACTTTTTGTGTCAAGAGGGCTTTGTTTCAGTAAAGGAAGGAGAATCACAGGTTCAAGTTAAAATTCTTAGAGATACCGGAGCTTCTCAGTCATTGTTGTTGGAAATGTTTTTAATTCTTGATCAAATGACTGAGACAGGGGAGACAACTTTGATTAAAGGTGTTGGAGGTGAGGTAGAGTCAATATCTCTTCACAACATAGTGCTGAATTCAGAAATAGTTAAAGGACATGTTGCAGTAGGAGTAATTTCAAAGTTACCCATGCAGGGAGTCTCATTTTGATGAGGGAATAAGTTGGCAGGGGATAAAGTTGGGTCAGTTTTGAGATTAACAAACCAGCCTAGTGAGGATGATGTTGAGGAGGATTGTGAGATATATCCCGTCTTTGGCTAAGAACATGATGAGCGCAGGGGAAGATCCATAGAGACTTGCCTGGTACTTCTGAAATCGTTTTGAAAGATCAGTTTAATTGTGAGAGTAAGGATTTCTCATTGTCAAGGAAAGAGTTAATTTAGCAACAAAGACAGATCTTATTGACGTAAGGGACAAAGTAGTAAGTGAACAGGACATTAAAGAAATGGCCTATGGAGATAATTTGAAAGGTGAATTGTTAATGAAACCTTATATAGAGGATAAAGGTAGTGGAGAACATCTGTATCAGAGATGTTAGTTGACAGGTTTGAACAAGTTATGGATCGTAAGATTATGGAAATAGAATCTTGTGAGGGATCTCAAAGAAATCTTAAAGAAATCATGGTTCCTGTGAACCTGTCTAACTCAGTAAATTTAGAAAATCTGGAGGAAAGGTTAGGCCATCTTAAGTCACAAGAACAGATGCAAATGAAAGAATTAATTTTGAAATATGCAGTGATTTACCATGATGTGGATGTGGGAGAGGCAAGTCCCATAAATATTCAGAAGAGTAAAATCATGGATCAGGAGGTAGAATCTATGTTAAAAAATGATATTATTAGACTTTTGATCTCAGGTTGGAGTTCTCCTTGTGGTCTGGTACCTAAACCAGATGGAACTGTTAGGTTCTGTACAGATTACAGGAAGATTAATTCAGTAGCTAAAGCAGATGCTTATCCTGTTCTGTGAAGTTAAAGGTTAGGGGACAAAAGTGACATGAGAGGGAACTTCACTCTAGAGTGGTAGCTGAGTGGAATGACCACTCAGGTGGTTGAAGCAAGGTCATTTTTGTCACTTAAGGAAAAGTTGGATAGGTGCATGAATGTAAGGGGATTTGAGGGTTATGGGCAGAGTGCAGGTAAGTGGGACTAAAAGAGATCACTTAAATCAGTACGGACTAGAGGGGCCGAGATGGCCTGTTTCCATACTGTAATTGTTATATGATTATATAATAGATGACTGTATTGATAAAATTGGGAAAGCTAAATTTCTTACTAAGTTGGATTTGTTGAAAGGTTATTGATGTGTGCTTCTAACTGAAAGAGGAAAGAATATTTCGGCCTTTGTAACAACATCCAGTTTATATGAGTATAATGTGTTAACTTTTGGCATGAAAAATGCCTCTGTAACATTCCAAAGGATGATAAATTTGGTAATCCAAGGGTTAACACATACAGATGCTTATATTGATGACTTGGTCACAAAAAGTGACACATGGGAAGAACATTTAAAGGAATTGGACAAATTTTTTGCAAGATTATCTACAGCAAATTTAGCTATCAATTTAGCTAAAAGTGAATTTGGACATGATACTGTGACATTATTGCATCATGTAGTTGGTCAGGGCAAAGTTGCACCTATTCAAGCTAAGATAAATGCAATTTCTGAATTTCCTATTCCCAATGGCAAGAAAGCAGTGAGAAGGTTTTTAGGAATGGCAGGATATTATAGGAAATTTTGCAGAAATTTTGTTGAAGTTGCTCTTCCTTTAACCAATCTTTTGAAGAAAAGGGAGAAATTTGTGTGGACTGAAGTTTGTCAGAGATTTTTGGAAAATTTATAGCTGATGCTTATGTCATTACCCTGTTTTAAAATCTCCTGATTTTGAAAGACCATTTTCTCTAGCAGTGGATGCCAGGTCCACGTCCACATTCACGTCCTCCCTCTCAAAAGATGCACACAAACTCAAGCTAGCATGCTGGAACATCAGAACCATGCTAGACAAGGCTGACAGCCACTGACCTGAAGGTCGGTCTGCCCTCATCGCACATGAACTCCTCAGACTCGACATAGACATAGCCGCTCTCAGCGAAGTCTACCTTGCAGATGTAGGCAGCCTCCAAGAACACGGCGCAGGCTACACACTCTACTGGTCTGGCAAGCCTCAGGCTGAACGATGCCTATCTGGTGTTGGCTTCATGGTCAAGAACTCCATTTCGAAAACCTCCAAACTCGAAAACCTCCCGACAGGCCACTCTGACCGGATCATGTCCATGCGACTCCCCCTTCAAAACAAGCGACACATCACTCTCATCAGTGTCTATGCTTCAGGCGAAACCAGCAGAAAAGGACAAGTTCTACACTGATCTGCGCAACCTCATCCAGCGCACCCCTGCAGCCAACAAGGTTGTCATCCTTGGCGACTTCAACGCTCGCGTCGGAAAAGACTCAGAAACCTGGCCAGGAATCCTGGGCAAGCATGGCGTCGGCAAGTGCAATGACAACGGGCACCTCCTGTTGGAGCTCTGCGCAGAACAGCGGCTTGTCATTACTAACACCCTTTTCCAGCAGAGAGACAGCCTGAAGACTACCTGGATGCATCCCCAATCCAAACACTGGCACCTCCTGAACTACGTTCTGGTGTGAGGAAGAGACAAACAAGATATGCTCCACACCAGGATCATGCCCAGCACGGAATGCCACACTGACCACCGGCTTGTTCGCTGCAAGCTCAACCTTCACTTCAAGCCAAAGTTCAAGAAAAGTGGAGCCCACAGAAAGAGGTTCAATGTTGGAAACATGTAGTCAGACGTAGTGAGAGGAAACTTCCAGGCAAACCTCCAAGCAAAGCTCGAGGATGCAAACTGCCTCACGGACATGTCTCCTGAAACCCTCTGGGATCAGCTGAAAATGGCTATACTGCAATCCACTGAAGAGGTACTGGGCTTCTCCTCCAGGAATAACAAGGACTGGTTTGACGAAAACAACCAGGAAATCCAGGAGCTGCTGGCAAAGAAGCGAGCTGCCCACCAGGCTCACCTTGCAAAGCTGTCCTGGCCAGAGAAGAAACAAGCCTTCCGTCGCGCATGCAGCCATCTTCAGCGCAAACTCTGGGAGATCCAAAATGAGTGGTGGACTAGCCTCGCCAAACGAACCCAGCTTAGCTCCGACATTGGCGACTTCAGGGGTTTTTACGAGGCACTAAAGGCTGTGTACGGCCCCTCACCCCAAGTCCAAAGCCCTCTGCGCAGCTCAGACGGCGAAGTCCTCCTCAGCGACAAGATCTCCATCTTCAATCGATGGTCAGAAAAATTCCAATCCCTTTTCAGTGCCAACCGCTCAGTCCAAGAATCCGCCCTGCTCCAGCTCCCTCAGCAACCCTTGAGTCTAGAGCTGGATGAGGTCCTTGCCCGGGAAGAAACAAATAAGGCAATTGAACAACTGAAAAGTGGCAAAGCAGCAGGTTTGGATGGAATCCCCCCAGAGGTCTGGAAGGCTGGCGGCAAAACTCTGCATACCAAACTGCATGAGTTTTTCATGCACTGCTGGGACCAAGGAAAGCTTCCTCAGGACCTTTGTGATGCCATCATCATCACCCTGTACAAAAACAAAGGCGAGAAATCAGACTGCTCAAATTACAGGGGAATCACGCTGCTCTCCATTACAGGAAAAATCTTCGCTAGGATTCTCCTTAATAGACTAATACCTAGTGTCGCCGAAAATGTCCTCCCAGAATCACAGTGCGGCTTTCGCGCAAACAGAGGAACTACTGACATGGTCTTTGCCCTCAGACAGCTCCAAGAAAAGTGCAGAGAACAAAACAAAGGACTCTACATCACCTTTGTTGACCTCCCCAAAGCCTTCGACACCATGAGCAGGAAAGAGCTTTGGCAAATACTAGAGTGCCTCGGATGCCCCCCCAAGTTCCTCAACATGGTTATCCAACTGCACGAAAACCAACAAGGTCGAGTCAGATACAGCAATGAGCTCTCCGAACCCTTCTCCATTGACAACGGCGTGAAGAAAGGCTGTGTCCTCGCACCAACCCTCTTTACTAACTTCTTCAGCATGATGCTAAAACAAGCCATGAAAGACCTCAACAATGAAGACGCTGTTTACATCCGGTACCGCACGGATGGCAGTCTCTTCAATCTGAGGCGCCTGCAAGCTCACACCAAGACACAAGAGCAACTTGTCCGTGAACTACTCTTTGCAGACAATGTCGCTTTAGTTGCCCATTCAGAGCCAGCTCTCCAGCGCATGACGTCCTGGTTTGCGGAAATTGCCAAAATATTTGGCCTGGAAGTCAGCCTGAAGAAAATTGAGGTCCTCCATCAGCCAGCTATCCACCATGACGACCAGCCCCCCCACATCTCAATCGGGCACACGGAACTCAAAACGGTCAACGAGTTTACCTACCTCGGCTGCACCATTTCATCTGATGCAAGGATCGACAATGAGATAGACAA